>NW_026125195.1:0-141611 GCF_943737965.1 Phodopus roborovskii | reverse complement strand
ATCTGTGAGTTGAAGGGCAGCCTGTATTACGGAGTTCCAGGACAGCAAGTGGACCATCCCACAGAGAAACACGTGTCTATGGGGATAAAATAGTTTTGAGTTATCAATTTAATTTAATTGGTTCGCTTAAATGTTATGAAAATCACTTGTTATAAATTTGTTGCCTTTGGAATTCTTCCTTAAGACAGATTTAGGAGTAGCAAGCTGTAAGACCAAGTATTTGGACTTCATGTTGTATATGATACCTCTGTTTCTTTCTTGATTTTTTTAAAAATTTTATCTACATAACTTCATATTTTAGTTTTTATCTTTTTAAATTATATTTAAATTAGAAACAATCTTATTTTACATATCAATCCCAGTTCCCTCTCCCTCCCATCCTCCCATGTTCCCCACCAACCCCCCCCCCCCCATCCTATACTGTATTTACTCTCCAGGGAGGGTGAGGCCTCCCATGAGGGACCATCAAAATTTGTCGAGTCATTTGGGGTAGGGCCGAGGCCCTCCCCTGTGTCTTTAGGCTGAAGGAGTATCCTTCCACGGGGAACGGGTTCCCGAAGTCTTTTCCAACACTAAGGATATATCTTGGTTCCACTGCCAGAGGCCCCATAGTCTGCCAGTTCCCCTAGGTAACACCATATTCAGGGTCCTATGTTGATTCCTCAGCTGTCAGGCTGAGGTCCATGAGTTCCCACTTGCTCAGGTCATCTATTTCTGTGGGTTTTCCCAGTATGTTCTTGACCCCTTTGTCACTCCTCCTTCTCTGAAACTGGACCTAGGAGTTCAGCTCAATGTATAGCTTTGGATCTCTGCTTCTGCTTCCATTCCTCTGCTACTGGATGAAAGCTCTAGGATGGCATATAAGGTAGTCATTATTCTCATTATAGGGCAAGGGCATTTAAGGGAAGCCTCTCCACTACTGCTTAGATTCCCAGTTGGGGGCATCCCTGTGGATCTCTGTACCGTCCCTACTGCCAGATTTCTCTTTAAACCTATAATTGCTCCCCTGTATTGATGTGTTTATTGTTTTTACTCTCTCCTCTATTCATCTCCCCACTCAATCTTCCTGGTCCCTCATGTTCTCCCCCTGTTCTTCTCCTCTCTCCTCTTTCTCCCCTACTTCCCTCCCCCTCCCCCATGTCCCCAATTTGTTCAAGGGCTCTTTCCACTTTCCCCTTCACCTGGGGGATCTCCCCCTTTCTTTTGGCTATTTAGGGTTTTAATTTGAATTATGCTATAAGAAGAAGTCATTCCACTAAAAATATACAGTCACTGCTTCACAATATTTTTTAAGCATTTGAAATCATTAGAATGACAGAAAAAACCTTGCAGATGTTAATACAGTTATATATTGCCTTCTTTATCAAGAGATACAATTTTGTGCTTGCATCTGCAAGGGCTTATGGGTAAAAACATTTTCTTCGGATATAATGGTTGAAGTGAGGATAAAGTTCAGTTAACATATGAATATCCTTTAACTTTTATATCCTCCAAAAACTCAAGTTCAGATAGATTCAAGATGGAGAATCTAAGTTATTGACAAGGTCAGTTATCATGTGGAGAGGCAGGAATGAAGATTTCAGCGATAGAAATTGCTTCTTGTCTTTTTGTGTCTTCTTTTACTGGATTAACACAGCAATTTTAAACCTCAGCAAATTCGACTGCCTGTAAATTCTGATCCTGTATTACAACATCTTCAGATTTTTACTTTTAGCTTTATGAAGGTTTCATTATTTTAATTGTAAAATATTTAGTTCTTAACCTAAATATTTTAAAAGATATAATAATGTCTGAATCTTCTCAACATAGAAGTCATCTATTACAGCAAGCATTCATATTTATAGCCCCCTTTTAAATGTGGTAGCTAATCAATCTTTAGTAATATTTCACTTTGTTCAAATAATAAATATAAATTTTTCAGAAATATTTACATAATGAGAATGCAGTTTTGTGCGGAGTTGCCTATAATTTATATATTATAACATTACTACAGTTTTCAGGTTTAACAGTGAATTAATACACACTTCTTTGTGCTTATGAATCAAAATATTCCTCCTTTTGTTACTGGCCCTTCTAACAGGTATTGTGATATGTAGAATCTAGGAGAGTTAATCTCATACAAAGAGAAGACAGTAGTTATCTAAGGTTGGTTTGAAACAACAAAACAAAGAAAAGATGATTGAAAAGTTGCAAATCTAATTGCCCTAAAGAAGTAGTTAGATGCACATATTTGTAATATATTATGTAACTAAAATGCCTAATAATGTCATGTTTGGTTGGAACATGGTGTTAATCCTAGCATCCAAGGAGGGTAGATGAGCTCTGTGAGTTTGAGGCCAGCTACAGCTACACAGTGCGATCCTGTCTTGATACAAAAGGAAAAAAAATAATTTTATAAAGCAAAAGGTAGATTTTTTAAAATGTTCTAACCACAAATCAAAAATAAATTAGTTGATGAGTTAATGGACATGTTAGCTGACGTTAATAGTTCAAAATGGATCCAAAGGATCTAAAGCATCAAACAGTACCTCATAAATATATGCAATGTTACTTTTGGGTAAAGCAAATTAACAACTAATGTTCATTATATTCCTGTGACATGAAACCATATATAAGAAACAAACTAAAATTTAATTAAAAATTTTAAATTATAAGTAGACATTGATATATACTCTATATTTTTTGGCTTAATTTGGTTAAATTTACTGATTTATGCAATAAAACAAACAATGCATCATAACTGAAAATTCTTTGCTTTTTGCATTTAATTAATTTGAATTTTTATTCCATTGCTCTTTAAAAATCCTATCCATTTTAAATCCAGTATTTTGTGTTTTGATCTACAAATTTATATAAGAATTTCTTACAGGCCCCAATATTTCACTTTGAATCATATTCACTCATTCAATAAGGGTTTTGTTTTGATTTTGCCATTTTGGTACCTTATTTATATTGTATTTCTTCATCCAGTCCAAACAACGTCCCAGGGAGTGATCAGACCATCTGAACACTCCCATAGCTTCCTTAGGACAACTGTAGGTCTCTCTAATATGAAGGCGTCTTAGTATGGAATAAAGATCAAAGATCTTACAAAAAGCCTCCTTGTGCTTGGGCTCTGGATAGTAGACCAGAATTCACTGAGATGTGTCATATCCTACTAGTGATGACACTGAGTGCTACCTCGGGAAACACATAGGCATTATTTCCCTGATTAGGAATGAATGTCCTGCCATTTTCCAGAGCCTGCACTCTCTTAGTAGGACTTCCACTGCTAGCAAAGATAGCGCTCAGCCCTGAGTAATCCTGTAGCACTTCCTCAGCTGTGCACTCAGCCTTGCTGGCGGTGTTGCTCAGAGCAAGATGGTAGGAGAGTCGTGGAAGTGAGGCCATGTCTCCTGAATCTGCTCCATGGGCAGTTCTGCAATGGCAGCAACACCTAGAATTGCTGTGGGCTTCACGAGCCTCACTACCTCCTGCAGGGAGTTGACTTCATGCTGGTCTTGGGAAAACATCTTCTCATGGTTCAGGTGGCTCCTACCCTTGACAATGAGACCCCTGGGGTCCACCACCCAGATATTCCTTAAGGCTTCTGCCTTGGATAACCTTCTTTTCCAAGGCCATAATGAGGTGGATGTTGCCCATGGTAAACAAACACATGATTGCAGAGCCCATTGTTGGTTATCCTCAGAGAAACCAGGATCCAAGATCCCTGCCACAGCTACAGAGGCTGTGCCTTGAATATTATCATTGAACATGCAGTACTTATTCTGGTATTTGTTGAGCAGACAGGAGGCATTGGCAACATCTTCAAGCTGGATAAAGCAGTTTATTCTGAATGATTTCAAAATGTAGGAAGGGAGCATAGTGAGGAAACAGTGGACTGAAACAAGCCCAAAAACAAGCTGGGCAAACTCCAAACTCTGCATCTCCATGTCTGATGTCAAAACTCTCTTCAGATTTCCAGCTCATTCAGCTTTGTTGATGGCAACACACTTCTCTTTCTTGGGATGGTTCCACTCCTCATTAGCAGCTTTCCTTGGCAGGTATCCCCATGGTTCTTCGATCTCCAGCATGGTTCTTGGGGTCTCAGAGGCAAGCCAGGCTTCAACATCATACAGACTCTCTAGGCCTCCATCTAGTGACACACCTGACACATGTCTGGCCTCAGATTCCTTAGTCACAGAGGCAAATTCCATAGCCCCTTTCTTTTATCCTCTTATATCCCTAAAGCCAGAACCATATGGCTGAATCTGCCAATTTCTACTTCCCTCTAGAGCTGAAACATGTCTCCCTTACTCAATTACATCTTTACCAGCTTTCAGATTTTGATAGTTTTCCTTTAATGACTAAGCTTGGCTATTATGGGACTTGTTCTGTAGACCTCAAACTCTCTTTACTCACTTTTTAGTGAAGTAATAAATACTGTGTATAAACACTGATCTCCAGATGGGAATACATTATGAACAAGAGGGACAGGTCCTAATTTTCATGATAGTCATATGTGCATTTTATTATTAAAATATACATTTGAATGTACTGCTTCTTCCCCCTTCACATGTTGTTTCCTTCCATTTACTAAGTATTGTGTGTGGGTAGTGAATTCTCTAGGTTTAGTACTCATACATAAATCTGTAGTTCAGAGGCTAAAGAAATGACTTGACAATGAAGAGTACTTTTTTTTTTTTTCTTACAGAAGATCAAAATTCAGTTCCCAGCACCTACAAGGCTTGGCTTGCCATCCTTAATTCCAGTTCTAAGGCACCTGATACCCTCTCCTGGTCTTCAAGTGATGAATATATATATATATATATATATATATATGTGTGTGTGTGTGTGTGTGTGTGTGTGTGTGTGTGTGTGTGTGCCTGCATGCATGCATGCATGCATGCAAAGAATTCAAATACATAAAATAAAAACAAGTAAACCCTTAAAAACCTAAATCTTCAGGTCAGTTCACAGGCAATACAGTTAAAACAGAAATCCTGAGTTTCATTGGCCAAAGCAAGGGAACAACAGCTGCAATCCAGCTAACACTGCTAGAGAAAGAGATAACATGAGCTGTGCCAAGGAGTGCCATGACAGATGAGCTTGGACAAAGTAACCATGGATTTATTTCAAGATTATTTTTCAACAAGAGATTATTTAAAAGTCACCATTGCTAGGAATAAAGAAGGGTGAAAAGCGAAACTCTAAAATACATAATGGCTAATTCTGTATTTATTATGTATTATCCATTGGTTTTTGCACAGTAAAAGCACATGTGTGTGCCAAAAGGCTTATTCTCTATACCTCTATTTCTTACCCTAAATAGTATTGAAAATCATGCTAACATCTTCAAAAGTATTTCTATTTACATTTTAGACACGTTTTATAGCATTGTTTAAGGGTTGTCCAGGTGGATTTAATAGATGCTTCTCTGGATGACTAATGAGACAGTAAGACATGCCATTGGTTACAACACGAATTTTCCATGGCTAAAGCCAAACCACTTTGTTTCCTTTCTATTTCTGCAGTGTGCAAGATTTCATTGAATCTCAGACAGAGGGATGTACTACAAGGACATGAAATCATAACATCTTTTATAATTTTACTAACAATGATCTGCAACTTACACACCCATGTACACTTTGGCACTTATTAACAGATCCGTTGTTTTAGAATGAAGAATGGGGTAAATGGAGTGGTCTCAAAGTCCTACCTCTCACCAAAAAGCTAATCCCAACTGAGAGCAGCTGGGAGAAGCAAAATCAGTATTCTTTAATGAAGAATACTGAGTATATGAATCACACTCCAGGGCAGGGCCTGGGCTGATGAGTAGCTGACTAATGCAAATAGAACTTCATGGTGTGTGTGTGTGTGTGTGTGTGGTCTGTGTGTGTGGTTGTTGGTGTTGGTGTTATTGCTTGTTTTAAAGAGAAAAGAACTTGAAATTGGTTGGGTAGGAATGTAATAGAAGATGTGTAAAGAGTTGGGGAAGAGGAAATTATTGATCAAAATATATAAAAATTTCAAATAATGATAAATAAATTTAATAATGATTGCTGCTAAAAGTCAACATACTGCTGTATTACGCACCATCCACAAAAAGAGTGTAGCATTCAGGTTAGAAACCCAGTCTAACCTGAAGAGATAGTCATCTTACTGACTGCCTTCACTGGCTAGTCATTTCCTCCCAACCAAAACGTTTGGCAAAATTAGAGCTGAAATATTTTTTTTCCAAGAAAGGGGAAGTAAATGTGAAGTAACTCAGTGCCCCTACTTAATTAGAATTAGATGTAGGGGTGACGGCTTGCTGATAGGCATTCATGAGCCCATGTGTGAGGAAGCTACCTGAGGAGATTTGGATACATTGTGTCATTCTAGGAAGCACTAGTTATAAAAAGTGCATTGGAATGGGAATGTGGCATCTCCGTGTTCTTTTCTGGAATCTGATAGTCACTTTGTGTGTGCTCACATAAATTTACTTTTTTTAAGCCCATAATTTATTGTCCCAGTGCAAAATGTAAATGCAGACCTCATGCTCAATATTTTTTTGTAAGGAGACAGATGCCTAGTGTGTTGAACTAAGACCCTCCTTGGGGAAGGCTCCACGCAGTTTCACAAGTTGCATGCTCATGAATCTGGCCTTTCAGTTTATGGCAGAAGGAACTGAGATATAGCTATGTGAATAGAAAGAATCTCTACAACAGGTATTCATGGGGCTCAAATTCTATGTTACATTTTCAACAATACCAAATAGGGTTTATGTTCAGTTTACCTGGAGAAACCAATGGAAATCTTTTTCTCACCTCTGTTAGTATGAGAATCATTCCCCATACTTTCTCCAGATATCAGTTTCATAAAAGTTGGCTAAACTATAATTATACATCTAAGTCATCTGCACCGTGTGTGTTTGTGTGTGTGTACAAGGGAAGGGGTATCCTATAGAAGCATATTTAAAAGGAAGAAGAGAGGCTGGTGTTATAGGAAATGTTAAGAGAGGGAATTTAGGGCTGGAGGAGTGAGTGACAATCTGGCTGATAAAAAGCTTATATTGAAAGTATTCAGAATTAAGTGCACTTAACAATAAATAGTAGAATCAGAAAGGAAGAGTAAAGCTAGCATTACCTTCACTTTGCAATGACACCTATTAAAATTCTGAGACAATATCAAACCCTAAAGGTAATGCTGTATAAAAGGCATTTGGTCAAGGAAACCAACTGAGTAAAAATAAAAAATAATGACATTTGTCTTTCCTTTACTATCTTAATGAAATACACATTTTTCCCCTTTGGTTTTATTAATTGTCTAAGAGACTGGAAAGTAAAGGAGCTTAAGACACTGAAAGTAAAAATAAAGACAAATGCATGAAAGAAAAACTTACTTCATTTAAAAAAATACTTCTCTTAGGAATATACCAAATATTTGGTTACCTTACAACAACCCGAAAATGCTGTACCAAAATAATTCCAGGAAACTACTCTGCTGACCTTTCACTTACAGGATCCCCCAGCTGCTTCTAGACTCAGTTTTCCAGCATCCACATCTGTCTGCTCAAGGCTGCTAGAGATAAAGGCTGCATTATTGAACTGCAGCTCACTCAGCTAAACTTCATTCCTCTGTAATCTTGTCTAGCATTAAACTCTGCCTCTTCATTTTACAACTCTACAATAATATTTATAGTTTTCTAAATATTTCAAGCCATTCTCTTGCTCAGACCATTGTCTGATGCCCTTCTGTCTAAAATGCTATATACTATTTCATCAAGCAAGCCAGTTTTTCTTGGTCTTGCACAGTATGTCCCCCTTTTCAAACAAATCTCTGCTGAATTTCAAAAGAAAGGCAGCTCTGAGGTTTTCCTAATAGGTACTCTGGTACAACATGATATTATTTAGGTTTACTGTGAACCAAGCCAGCCAACAACTTCTTCTTGTGAAGCATACCCCAGTGACATATCTCCTGATTTTGCTATAGCTCATCCAGGCAGCAGTTTGCTGTGGACCTATTCCCCTTGTCTTCACTCTACAGTTTCCAAAGGTGGCTTCCCATTTAAAAGACGTTTAGTAATAGAAAATTAGAATTTGAATCTGAGACTAATTATCATGACAACATCCAAGGACTAGCAAGTACAGGCTTCAAAGCCCAAATAAGCCTTGAATTTGAAGTAGAAGAGAAGTGTAACATGAAAGACGTTAGAGGGTAAGGCAGAACAGATGGGTAAGTGCTATCCTTCTTCTTAAGCTCCAAGTGTGAACCCTGCATGCTGCACAACTGAACCACTAGGTGAGAATTACCTCCAGCACAACAATGGCATGACCATCATATGGCTAACAGCAATGGCCAATCTCCATTGTCAATTTAAGTGGACCTGAAATCAACTGAAACAGAAGCTTTTGGGAACTCTGGTGCGGAATTTTTATGATCATGTTCTCTGAAATAGGAGATTCACCCTAAATGTGGGCTGTGCCCTCTGGTGTCAGCCTTGATAAAAGGACATGGAAGAACGAAATTAGGATTTTCCTTGCTTGCCTTTACTCTTGATGGCAAGTTCATCCATCCTTTGACTATTTCATTACTTTGATGGCATTAGAATGGGCTTCTCTGGGCTTCCAAAACTGACTAAAGAGCAACAGATCTCTGTGACTCCTCCTGGCCTTCCACACAAGATTGAGAATTCAGACACATCCAGGCAAATCAACCGCATGGGTTGAGGAACTGTGGATTCTGTACCTCTGGAAAGTAAGACAGCCATTGTTGGACTACCCGAACCATATCATATAAACTAATCTAATGAATCCTCTCCCTACCTTAGTGTGTGCATCTATGTGTGTGTGTGCGTGTGTGTGCTAATAACAGATGGGAAGTGGATATTGCCTAACTTCACCTTAGAAGATTAAAAAAATTTTTCTATTCACAACACATATGGCCAAAGACACATCTAGATTAGCCAACATGGTGGCTTATGGGAGCATAAATAAATGGTGTCAGGAGCATGGGTGACATAAAGGCAGCTGCATCATTGAGACCACAGTCCCTGCATAGATGGTGACTAAAAGAGCCGTGTCCCTGTATCCTAGCACATTTCTAAAGCAACTCAGCTGGGCAAATAGTCTCCTCTTGTCAACAAGGGTTTTTGCATATATCAATTCCTGTAGGGGTCTATTGGAATTTGTAAGTTTCCCGATAGTTTAGGATCCCATAAGTTTCATTTGCTTCCTGAGTTTTATGAGTCTTCCTCTGTTTGCATTCAACTGTTTCTAATAGCTCTTAAATTGTTTTGTTGATTCTTCTGCAGTGTCCTCTGTGCCTGAAAGGAGGTGACATAAATATCTGATTACTTTCTTCCATTTAGAGGTGAGTGTTGAACCACTATGACCCAGCAACAGTCACTGATTCTTTGAAGTTTGACTCATTTTGAGAGTCTAAAGTACTATGTATTGCAAAAACAGAAGAATTTTCCCCAGTTAATGACTGTAGCTGGCAGCTGCAACAATAATTTGAATAAACACAAATATCAAGAATGTACTTTGTGAGACATATCATATCCACTTAGGAAAACAATTGTTGCTTCTCTGCTGAGGTCTATAAGCTCTCCAGACATAGGCTATATTATCCTGGCTTACAGTTTCAATAGTGAGTCCCCTCTTTGGAAGGGACTTTAAATTCAATGAGGGAGTAATTGGATGCACTTTTAACAGTCATAACACTATTTCACCAGTAGATGTACTTTTGCCTGGTGTGTTGGTCCTGCAGTATCTGATGTTCCCAGCTGAGCTGGCATATTTGTGACAATTTCCCAACAGCCGTGCATATCCCTTTCTCAGCCTTATTTCTTCATGACTTGCAGCCAAAGGATTTTGGTGCCTTCAGTAATAATGACATCATCTAGTTATGACATGCAATTGAAAGCAGTGGCAAAAGTCTTCATAATGTGTGGGTTAAACAGGATATCGTTGGCCAACAAGTTGTAGGGAAATAGCCCATCCTTCTACTGAGTGTTTTGCCTAACAACTTCATGGTTTTGGGGAATGTCCTTTCTCATTAATGCACATTATTTTCATCCAAACTCTTTATTGTTCCTCTCAGTGTTTTGCTTTTTCCAAATTTTTAAGACATACAAGTGGTATCATTATATAAGGAGACCTTTCACAAAGGTTTAAGAGGCTCCCTGAAAGTCCAATCTCATCCATTCCAAGTAAGTGTCAGTTGTTCTCAGTAGCTAAAATCAAATTTACAATCCTAATTTGCTTTTCTCTTCTGTAATAAAACACCAAAAATAAACTTGGGAATAAAAGAGTTTATTTCATCATACAATTCCCAGGTCATAATCTCTCACTTTAGGAAATGAAAGCAGGAACTCAAGAGAAGAACCTGGTCTTGTCCTCTCCGTCTGCATCTGGGTTCTAGTTCAACTCAGTGTATAGGTATGAGTCAAGACCAGGTTGCAGAAACACATAGAGACAGCTGACCTGAACAAGGAGGAGCTAATGGGATCCCAGACTGATAGCTAGGAATCCAGCATGGGACGGAATCAGACTCCCTGAATATGGGTCTCAGCCAGAAGGACTGAGCAGTCTAAGGGACCTCAGACAGTGGAACCAGGATCTATCCCTGGTGCATAAAAGGACCTTGCAAACACATCCCCCATGGAGGGATACTGCCTTAACCTAGAGACAGGAGAGAAGTCCTAGTCCCTACTTCAAATGACCTGACAGATCTACATGATACCACCTGGATAGCATTGCCCTACACGTGGAATTAGGGTGGAGGATGGGAGGGGGAGGGTAATCAGGGTGCATGTGAGAGGGCAGAGAGGGTAAAAGGGAAAAAAGGAGAGAGGGGAGAGGGAACTGGGATCGACATGTAAAATAATAAATTAAATAAATAAATAAAAAGAACCTAGAACAGACAGAGAAGAGGGCTGCTGCTTACTGGCTTGTTCCCCATAGCTTGATCAGTCTGCTTTCTAATACAATCCAGGACCCCAAGTTGGGAGGTGTCACTGTCCACAGTGGATTAAGTCCTCCCACATCAATAATTAATAAAGACAATATTCTATAGAAACATCCACAGGCAAATTTGATGGAGCCAATCAATCTCTCAATTAGGCTTTTTCTACCCAAATGAGTATAGCATATGTCAAATTGACAAAATAATAACAACAACAACAATAATAATAACAATAATAATAATAATAATCAGAACAGTTCCCAAAAACCATTTCAGAATGGAAAGTTGTCATAACTTGTGTCTATTGTTCTGGAAAGAGCAATGTTGAGCAAAACTGCATGGAAGTTTGGAGACATTCCCTCATACGGGCTTCTATAACCAAGGTCTTTTTGCATGAGCCCTCTATCCCTCTTAACCTATATACTACTGTTTCTGTGCACCTTTGTGTCTTCACATTCCTGACAGATTTGCTAAGGCTGGCTTGAGCTGCATATGCCAGTTCAGATCTAATGTATAGCAAGTCCATGCCTTAGACTGCCATGCATGATGCTGGCGCCAGCTCCTTGGTTCTAACAAGTTCCTTGCCAACTTGTGTCCCTCCTCTTTCTATCTGCTGTGGGCAATTGCTAAAAAAGATCCAGGGTTGAGCACAGTATCACCCTCAGTATAGAATTTTAATTTTTTTTCTATTTTATTTTATGTATATAGGTGTGTTGCCCCGATGTGTTTCAGTATACCAGTTAAGGGTTTTGTACCTGGAGAGACCAGAAAATGGTGTCAACTTCTCTGTAACTAGGATTACAGACAGAAGTGGGCCACCAAGTGGTTGTTATGCACAGGAATCAGGTCCTTGGGAACAGCAGCCAATGTTCCTAGTTGCTAAGTAGCCTCCTCAGCTCTTCAATATCAAATTTTCCAGGAGAGCTGGAGACTACCATCTGAGAAGATAACTAACAGTCCCTAGAACAATTCTAATCATGTTCTTCTGTGCTGTTTTTTCCTGTATGTTATCTGTAAATTGTTGCTTCGACTGTGAAACTCTCAAGAACTCACAGCAGAGCATTTGGGTAGGGGAAACTTCCCCCTATCCAATGTCTATCTAAGCAGAAATCTTGACACATCTGTCTTTGAGGGACCTAAACAGACCCCATTATCTGCTCTGCCCTATTCTCATGATCTATGGATTGTATCACCCAACACAGACCACTGAGTTATTACCAACAGTACTTCTCCTGACACAGAAATAATGTCCTGCCGTGAAGCTCAGCAAAACCCCTCAAGCTCTATACCAGTTCTGAGGTACCTGCTGAATTAACCTCTTTCTTAATTCTTTGTGAAAACAATCATTTCTGAAACTCAAATACTGTTCCTCTCATGCCCAGTTGTCTTAGTTGTCTTTTGTACCTCTATTCTCTTCTATTCATTGGTTGTTAGCCAGTTGTCACTTAAGCGTTCCTAGTGACTGGTATGAGCATGTTCTATGGGAGACTGATTTAGTTGTTATTACCTCACATTATATAGCCTTTATCTCAAATGCATGAGAAGTTATACATACAGCTTAGTTTATCTGTTGGATCCTTCAGCTTAAAATCATTTCTACATAGTACACCTTTATAAGCTAGCCTGTGAGAGGATATTTCATACATTTAAATTTTCCCAAGTTGAAACAGTTCTGATGCAGAATATTTTCTGGTTACCATGGTTTTCTGTTCCCAACAACTCTTAAGGCCTGTTGCATGCATGCTGAAAGGTTAGTGTTTCTATCCCCATTCATTAACAGTCAGAGCAAAGGGCTATCCTCATCACTGCTAACTCTCTGTCCTCACTGTCCAACTCTTCTTATGGATCCTCATTGTTTGCACCCCTGCAGGGGTTCTTAGGCATTCCCTTAGATTTCTCCATGGTACTTACCTTTCATACCTTGTTTACATATAGAACCAACCCCCCTCTCTCTTTCTCCCTTCTCTCTCTGATATCTTTTAAATTTAAATTTATTTCATTGTAAATACCAATCCCAGACCCCCTCCCTTCCCTTCTCCTACCCCTCCTCCTTCCCACACCCCATCCACTCCTCAGAGGAGATAAGGACTTCCTTAGAATGTCAACAAAGTCTGGCATACCAAGTTGAGGCAGAACCACTAGTTCAGGTGAGCTGTCTCTGTGGTTTTCTCCTTTTGTGATCTTGAAGACCCCTTGTTCATATGATCCCTTCTTCCTCTCTTCAACTGAACGCAAGGAGCTCAGCCCAATGTTTAGCTATGAGTCACTGCATCTGCTTCCATCAGTTACTGGATGTAGGTTCTATGATGACAATTAGGGTAGCACTAATCTGATTAAAGGGAAGGTCCATTCAGGTACCCTCTCCACCATTGCTAGGAGTCTTAGCTGGGGTCATCCTGTGGATTCCTGGGAATTTCTCTAGCACCAGGTTTCTCCCTAATCCCATAATGGCTTCCTCTATTAAGATATCTGTCTCTTTCATTGCTTTCCCCCTGTCCCTCCCCCAACTTGGCCTTCTTGATCCCTTGTGTTCCCATCCTCCATCTCCCCCATTCTACCCAGCTTCCCAGGAGATCTTAGCTATTTTCCCCTCCCAGAGTCCTCTATGTGTGTCCCTCTTAGTGTTTCCCCTTTTACCTAGAGTTTCTGGGATTATGCAATACAGTCTGGTTGTCCTTTATATCTAATATCCACTGATGAGTGGGCACATACCATGCATGTTTCTCTTTCTGGGTCTGGGTTACCTCACACGGCTGCTTTTTATCTAGTTCTATGTATTTGCTTGCAAATCTCAAGATGTTATTTTTTTTTAAACCACTGAGTAATATTCCACTGTGTAAATGTACCACATCTTCAGTTAATGGGCTATTACAAATAATGCTGCTATAAACATAGCTTCTTGAGCAAATGTTCTTGTGGTATGAATATATATATATATTCATATATATTTCTCCATTGGTATATGGCCAAAAGTGGCATTACTGGGTCTTGAGGTAAATTGATTCCCAATTTTCTGAAAAACTGCCATACTGATTTCTCTCAATATATTTAAGTATAAAAAGTAGTTTCCAATGAAAATAATTTTCCAAATATTATAATTTTCATTACTTTTTATTCATAAAGTCATTTACTGGACCAGAAATCTTTAATTTTATATGGTTTATTTCATCAGAATATTCACTGAGCTCCACTACGTTTGAAATTTAACTAGCCAGTTTCCATCATGACTTTTCAAAAAGGATCCCTTAAATTTCTCTCCATTAATAGAGCTTGTAGCAAAGAAATAAAAAATTTTTAGACACAAGAAATAATCTAGAAAGTAGATTTACTATGAAATAAATGTATCCAAACATGGGTAAGTTTCAACTATGAAATGAGTGGAAACATCAAATTTCCTGTGATTCAATATGGTATAAATCATGTTAATTATTGGTATCTCTAAATATTATTTAAAAATATAGCTTGTGAACAAAATTGGAAAATTGGCATGAATAATGGATGAAAGTGGTAAAGGAAAAAGAATATATTTCCCCATATGTTTAACTTTTATTGAAAGAGAAATATGAAACAAGGCAAAAATATTAGCATATGGTAAAATGTGAGGAAATATTCACTTATGTCCCTTATGTGTCATTTTCTGAACATTTCTATATGTTTAACATCTTTCAAAAAGTCTTCAGTTTGATACAGTATATTAAGCCCATGTTAGGAAAAATATATAAAATATTTCAAGCTAGAAAATAGTTTTATAGACAAAACAGATTGAAATCAACATGGAATGTGTAGGAACACCGGAACACTGTGTTTCAGAAATCAATAATTACTAAAATGCAAGTGCACATGTTTAATGGATGCAGCTGCCTTGTTGAATCCAGCTGCTTGATTCTGAATGAGTGTCTATATTCAGACATTATGAAAGATAGAGCAGAGCCCAGTTTCAAGCCAAAGAGGATAACATATCAGCCCTTGTAAATTATTCTTCAGAGAATATTTGAAAGTTAGGTGACATTAACCAGAAAGTTAAAAATCCCAATTAAAAGAAACTCTTCTCCCCAAAATATGCAGAAAAACCTATAAGCCTTCCCACAAGACATACTAATTTTCACATTAGGAAGTAATTAGATATATAATTAAGTGCTGGGGAAACAGATGAGTTATCCAAAATTGATTTTTTAAAAAAGAGTCAAATGTTTGACTGTTTTGGGAATCTATAAGCTGTGGATATCCCATTATTTCAAGGATAACACTGACTTTGCTTATTGTTAGTCATGGTCTACATCCTTAAAAAATGTCTATTCTTCAAAATCATTATCAAGTTTATGTATGCCCTCATGTCTCTGTTGTACAGCTCTCTTTCATGTGTTTACAGACAGAAGCTACTTGTCTGGATTTCTGTACACACTGATGCCTAGGTAGTATTTGTAGATGTTACTATTTTCTGAGCCTTCAGGTTCCCCCAGTCAACAACAATCAGCATTCTCATCCACTCCCCTTTCTGTTGCAGACATGCTTTTTCTCAAGGCCCCCAGCTCATGGTTCAAGACTGTGCTACTTGTCACTCCCTACAGTAACTTCCACATCCATCTGGTTAGCTTCATTGATTCATGGCCTTATTCATCCTGTGTTAGTATCTTCTTTTTATCACTGCTCATACTTTCTACATTTTAGACTTTTGTTTCTCTGGTCCTAAAGTTCCTTCCTTATCACCTGTAGTAGTTTCTCATACCCACATCTTCCATCCTGTTCTTTGGTGACTTTTAAAGCCCTTGGATCACTGGTCTTCACTATCTGAACTATGCTCACTTCATAGCTTTTTCTATGTTGCACATATCCTCACCTCTGTGTGCACAGGCCTACCACTTCTTCAAATTCTTAAGACTCAATTGAAAGCTCCAATTTACACTGCCTCCTCTGGATTCCTATTCATTCTCTAATCCCTTGTTTCCTCTAAGATTCTGTGGCATGCATTTCTATGTATGGATCTGCAAACATTGCAATTCTCCCATCCTTTCCTTCCTCTGTGACACTAATCTGGAAAACTTGTGATTGTAGTTCAGTTTAACCATGTGTTCTAGGTGATACATGGAAAACTGTTTACTGTTCTGATTGGCTTAGTGAATATGAGAGAGTATAACCAAAATAAGGTGGGCCAACTTTCTTCAGAGCATCAGACAATGTACATACTCTGAGGGTTAAGAAGAATCATAGGAGTAAGGTATCTAATCACAAGGACAAATCACATATGCCAAAACATTTTTTTTCTGAAGAAGCATATGAATAGCAACAGCTGAAGTAAACTTGCTCCTATCCTCTACACATGGGAAGAACACGAAAACACAATCCAAGAACAATTCTGTGTTTTAAAGAAACTGAGGTCCCAAGCTTCTTGGAGGTTTCTCCCAATCACTCAGAATTCTCCCATCATTCCACGCTTGGACTATGTTCCGACAGAAAACAAACACCAAAGTTAATTTGTCCCATTGTAATAGCTTGATGATAAATCTCAGTTGAGCCACATGGGCTGCATTCCACCAGGTGGGAATTCTGTTCCCTCTGGCTCTATCACAATGGCTAAAGGAAACTTTATCTAACTCTCTATCCTTCTATAGAACTCAGTATTCAAAGGTTAAGGTGAAATCCTACTAGCTTAAAGAGGCTGAATAGCAAGTAGGTAACTTTCTCTCCTTGCTAGAGGCTTCTGAAAAAGCAGCCACCATCTGCTCAGCTTCCACTAAAGAATCCTTGCTGCATTTAGCTCCTCCCTACCACTTCCTGTCAGCTAGTTTCTGACTGAACCTCCTTTGCATTGTTAACAAAGGCAGCAGAAACAAATGTAAGACACTTTTACACAGTTAAAATAATATTCAACAGTACCAGATATCTTGTAAAATATTGTTCTAGTTTGCTTCTCTGTGGCTGTAATAAAACAGCAACCAAACCAACCTGGGGGGAAGAAAGAGCTTACTTGCTTCACAGGTTATAGTCTGTTATCCACAGAAGTCATGACACAAACCTGGAAATAGGAACTGTAGCAGATGCCATGGAGGAATGTTGCTTACTGGCTTGATTCCCATGGCTTCCTCAGCTTGCTTTAACACATCTCAGAACTACATGCATAAGGATAGCACTGCCAACAGCGATCTGGACTCCTATAGATCAATCATTAATCAAGAAAATGACCCACAGACAAACCCATAGCTGCTCTGATAGAGGAAATTCTACTTTGTGCCAAGTTGACAAAATTGACACACAAATATGTACCTTAACTTTTCCTTTTTTGTCTATCTCCAGGACCACTTGTTAACATTGCAGCATAAAACACAGGCCAAATTTGTCAAGTCTCACTATTTTATTTTTTTTTCAGTGATTGAAAAGACTAAGTTATCAGAGCTGAAAAGATTGCTGGGGGGTTGCTTTTCAGAGGACCTGAGATCAGTTCCCATCATGCACATCAGATGGGTTAACACTATCTGTAACTCCAGATCCAGGGAATCTGACACCTCTCATTTTCTTGGGCCTTGGCAATCATGTGCTCATAACTACAGCCACATACACACAACTGCACATAATTAAAAATAATAAAAATGAATCTTTAAAAAGTCTAAGTTCTCATTTTATTTTATTTTAAATGAGCCAAAGTATCTTAAGTTTAGAACCTTATAAGATGAAAAACAGCCTATCTACATTCTTATCCCAAGAGAGAACAAGTCAGAGTTACAGTGTAGATTAAAACCAAAACCAAAACCTAACACATAAAAAGCTCAGTGCCCACAGTCTCACAAGCTTCTGGGCTCCAAAGAGCCTGAGTAATTCCCCTACTCCAGCCCGGCTATCTGCAGCACATAACCAGTTTGTAGACTACAATGTGTTCTACTCCACACCTGCTGCCATCCTTAGTGATCACCCCCATAGCCTTTACATTTAGAATACACTGTGTTCTGTGCTACAGCTGAGGTTGTGTGTTTCCCAGTGACCTCTACTGTAACCTCTTCGGAGAGGAACCAACCCTAACACAGAGTGCCAAGCCTCATAATTCTTCATTACCCTTTCGTTTTTCAACTATGCAGTAGCCTCATACACATTATGAACCTCAGCTCCCAATTTGAGCTGTATGTAGCCTTGGCCCTTCTGGACCGCTGCTTCTGTGTATCCCAAGGAAATACTTTACAGAAGATTCCACCTCAATTATGATAATATCTTACAAACCACAGCTGAGTTTACAGCCCCAGCTAACCAACAAAGGTGTCTCAGTGAAGCATCAAAAGACTTCACTTTCAAATTTATAATTGTATCCATAACACGGAGTCTTGAGAGTGTTTTTGTTCCCCCTCTAAAATCTCACAGACCTTCATCATCTCAACATTCTTGTCTTCCAAGTTTCTACACAGCAGTCGATGGAACTATAAGTATTCATCAATTTTCCAGCCCTATGTTATGAACATGTCCACAATACTCACCCAAACCAACATGGTCATGTCTAAGCAAGATCCCACTCCTGGTAGCAATTTCTGTTCTACTTCTTTTTGTGTTGCTGTGATACTCCATTCTGAAAAGCAACTTTCAGAGAAAGGGACTTATTTCAGCTCCTAAGTTATAGTCCATCATGAATGGAAGCTAGGGCAGGAACTCAAGGCAGGAACCTAAATAGAAAACAAAAAATTATTTTACTAGCTTGCTCAGATTCTGTTTTTATAACCCAGAACTACCCACCTATTGTCTGACAGATTTTTTTTTCCACTGAAGAGGTACACCACAAATATCTACTCACGTGAGAAGGGAGCCAATGACAAACTCAAATATGGGTATCACCAGAGTCTAGCCTGATGAACCAGTAAGTTTTATTGAAGTTACTTATAGGAATATGGGTGGGTGGTTACTTACAAGAGCAGAGACCACTCAGTGCAAGTCACATCACCAAAGTCGACCCCAGTATGTGTGACAGCTCACCAAAGCAGGGAATCTGGAACTCATTTGACAGCCTGCAGGTAGCTCAACATGTTAGAGAATGTCCTTTCCAGGTGATTCAGTTACTCTGAGTTTCTTCTTGGCAGCTTAGGTGGACATTTTTCTAGTAGGCAGATCAGCCAGTCTCTGTTTCTTCCAGGCCTGTTAGCTTATCTCTGTTTCTTCAGGGCAACTAAGAGAAAACTCTTGGACAAGCATATATATACGTGCATGTATACACACACACACACACACACACACACACACACACACACACACTTTTGGGGAGGGAGGGGTATAGAGAATCTACTCAGTTTCATGGACTTCTGAAAGTTATTTTGAGTTGTTTATATACGACCTTAACAAAGCTCCCTGTAGTATTTGCCCTCCCTTGGGACATCCTGGTGTTTCACCTCCCTACAAACACCAAGTTCTAAGAAGTTCTCTTCAAGATGGAAGGTAAATACCTTTGTGGAAACAACTCCATAATATTTCACAGGAGTAGCACTACACACAGTGGGGATGCCTCTCCCACAGTGACCATTAAAAATATAAAAACAAGGTCCCACAGGCCAATCTGATGGAGGCGATTCTTCATTTGAGTATCCCTTCTCCAGGGGACTCTAGTTTGTGACAAGATAACAAAAATTAACCAGTATAAACATTATTTCTGTATATTTCTATGAAGATGATTCTAGAAGATA
Source organism: Phodopus roborovskii (assembly GCF_943737965.1). Lineage (NCBI taxonomy): Eukaryota > Metazoa > Chordata > Mammalia > Rodentia > Cricetidae > Phodopus > Phodopus roborovskii. Next base: position 122,034 of record NW_026125195.1, on the reverse strand, counting down.
GTGACTCATATATGAATAGAGAAGCACAATTAGGAATATCTTCCTTACTAAGTGTATGTGGCCATTAACCTATTCATCCAAAAAGAATATGAATTCTCTCTTTTTTTCTTCTGCCTCCTCTCTCTCTCTCTCTCTCTCTCTCTCTCTCTGTGTGTGTGTGTGTGTGTGTGTGTGTGTATGTATGTCTTTCTGTATCTTTATATCTTTTCCACTTTCTCATAAGTATAATATCATTATTATCCCAGAACTGGGTATCACAACTCCAAGCACCCCACCTTTTGGCTCTAGGACATGTACTAGTAATCCTCTGGGTATGTGATACTAGACAAATAATTATGTTACCAGCTTTCTTAATTTTGAAAATTTGCTACTGAGTGATGACTGAACTATGCCAATGACTTAGTTGGTTCTCCAACTTGCAAAAGACCTGTCATGGGGCTGCTTAGAATCCATAATTACATGAGCCGATACCAAATAAATCCTTTGTATCCTATATCCGCATAGGTAATTCATTCATATCTATATCCCCATTATATCAGCCTTTAATAGTATGATGGTTAAGCTATCTCTCATAGACTTAACAGCTGCTTAAACAGCCCTTGTCTCCTACCTGAGGTGCTGACTTTGGAGATGGTAAAAATCTTTATAGTTGGAGGCATGGATGTTGAATGAAAAATGCTGAGTGTAGCAGCTCTGCTTTTGAGCCTAAAATGTTTTCTTGTTTGACTTTGCCTTGATGTAACTGACCAGTTTCCTCACATCCCTGCTACCACAGCCACAAGGCACTCCCCTGCCATTATGGACAGTTTTCTGAACCATGAGTGAAAATGATAAGCCTCTCCTACTTTTAGTTGATGTTGTCATCTAAAGGTAACAGTTATGTAAAAGTGACTGACATATGTACACAGCGTTGTTTATTTTTTCCTTAGAGAACAATGACACACTTTGTAAAGATGACTCCATGAGCTAAAAGTTATCTCTATCTCTCTCTCTCTCTCTCTCTCTCTCTATATATATATATATATATATATATATATATATATATATAATAATTTAAATTTGAAACAAGCTTGTTTTAAATGTCAATCCCAGTTCCCTCACCCTCCTGTCCTCCCCTGCCCCCCCAACAGCCTTAATCCCATCCCCTTCCTACTCCACAAGGAGGATGAGGCCTTCCATGGGGGGGGAGGTCTTCAAAGTCTGTCATATCATTTGGATCAGAGCCCAGCCCCTCCCCCGTGTGTCTAGGCTAAAGGAGTTTCTATATAGAATGGGCTTCCAAAGTCCATTCGTGTACCAGGGATAAATACTGATCCTCTACCAGAGGCCCCATAGACTGTCCAGTCCTCCCAAATAACACCACATTCAGGGAATTTGAGCTGGTCCTATGCTGATTTCCCAGCTATCAGACTGGAGTCCATGAAGCTCCCTCTTGTTCAGGTCAGCAATTTCTGTGGGTTTTCTCCAGCCTGGTCCTGACCCCTCTGCTGATCACTTACTACTTAGTGGAGGGGGAAGGAATCTTGAAATTCATAGGCAAATGGATGGAACTAGAAGAAACCATCCTGAGAGAGGTAACCAGTCACAAAATTACAAACACCATATGTACTCACTCATATATGGTTTTTAGACATAAAGTAAAGGCTTTCCAGCCTACAATCCATGCTGCCAGAAAGGCTAGGAAACAAGGAAGACTCTAAGAGAAACATACATTGTCCCCTGGAGAAGGGGAAAGGGACAAGATCTCCTGTGTTGGGAAATTTAAGTACTTGTCTCTCACAGCTCTCTTCCTCCCGACCCAGTGGTAGAACTTCCATGCAAACAAGGTTGAGCAAACAAGGTTGTTTTCAGAACTTTCCTGTGTGCAGTGCAGGTGCCTTGACCCCAGGTGTGGGTGGTGCATGACTTCCTCCTATGCTTAGCCCATCAGCTTGGGTATATAAGCCCATTATTCTCTGTAATAAACAGTGGTGGCAGCAGCTTCTTCTTAACTTCTCGTGGTGGTCTGTTAAGTGTTTCAATCTCGACACCATTTGCCAAGCTTGGTACTCTGGCTGCGCGGGCATGGTACTCCTGAGCAAATTGGGAGCATAGGGGGAGGGAAGATGGAGTCAGCAGGAAGAGGAGGAGAGAGGTGGGCATGAGGGAGCAGGAACTTTGATTCAGGGTAAGGATAATGGAGAGTGAGAAAAGAGATACCATAATAGATGGAGCCATTATAGGTTTTAAGCATAATTTGACACTAGGGAAATGTCCAGAGATCTACAAGGATGACCCCAACTAACAATCTAAGCAATAGTGGAGAGGCTACCTTAAATTATCTTCCCTGATAATGAGATTGATAACTTCCTTATATGCTATCCTAGATCCTTCATCTGGTAGCTGATGGAAGCAGAAGCAGACACCCACTAAATACTGAGTTCTCTTGGAATCCAGTTGCAGACAGAGCTAAAAGTTCTTAATGTGCACACATGCAGACCTTAATTCAAATGCCCAGCACATATGTAAAAACACATGTTTTAGGTGTGGTGCATGTCTTTAAACCCAGCACTCCAAGACACAGAGACAAATGTATCTCTGTGAGTTTGAGCCCAGCCTGTTCTACATAGTGGAATTCCAGACCAGTCAGATTTATATAGTGATACTCTCAAATAAACAAATGAAAACAGCTCACCCTTGGTAGGGGCAGAGATGGGAGCATTTCTGTGGCTTGCTGGCCATGAGCTTAGCTCCAGATTCAGAGGAAGACCATTTCTCAAGGAAATAAGGTGGAAAGTAATAGAGCAGGACACTCAGCATCCTCCTCTATACATGCACAAGCATGGGTTCATGCACCAGCGCACCCAAGTACACATACACCACACACACACACACACACACACACACACACACACACACACCACACACACACACACACACACACCACACATACAACACATACACACACACACACACCACATATACAACACATACACACTATACAAAATCATTCACACACACACAAATCAACACACTCATACACACACATCACACAAACTCACTCACCCACACACTCACTCATACATTCACACATTTACACACGCACACACATCACACAAACTCACTCACCCACACACTCACTCATACATTCACACATTTACACACGCACACACATGCACCAAACATACACTCATACATACACCACACACTCACACACACACATACACACACACACACACCACATATACAACACATACACACACACACACCACACATACAACACACACACACACACACACATACAACACATACACACTATACAAAATCATTCACACACACACAAATCAACACACACTCATACACACACATCACACAAACTCACTCACCCACACACTCACTCATACATTCACACATATACACACTCACACACATGCACCAAACATACACTCATACATACACCACACACTTACACACACACACACACACACACACACACACACACACACACACACCTACCTACCTATTCTGAAAAGTTCTTTTCTCGCGTATTCGTTGTGATTTGGCAAAGTACTGTAAAGTCATTTTTGAAAATATTTAACCTATCAAAGTGAGAATTCTTTCTCTTTATTTTTAATCTTCTTTTTTACTTGTGTATGTACGCTATATGCACTTGTGCTTGTGTGTATTTAACCAAATGTTAAACTCAGGTGAAGTTTTGCAGGTGCTGTTCTTATTTCTGAGACAGTTTCCCACAGGCTGAGAGCTAGCTGAAGAGATTGGCTGGCTGACCAGAAGGCCCCAGAGATCTGCATCTCTCTGAATCCCCAGTTTGGGGGTTATAATTTTGTATAAATACATCTACTTTGTTGTTTTTGTTGTTCTGGCTTGTTTTATATTATGAGTTTTGGGATCAAACAATCTGATTACAAGTACTGACTTAGCTATCTTCCTTATCTAGAGAAATCTTATTCTCTGAAGGTCACCACTCTCTATTCAACCTCTCTCAGGACTTATATTCTATCTTACTGGTAATTATTTTCAATATTCTGACATCTTTGTCACTAATTATTTTTCAATTCTACTTATTTTGTACACATTCATTTTCCTATTGCAAAGCTAGACACCGTGACAGAATCCTAAGCATTAGAAATTTCCATGGTGCATCTCTTCCCTGACTATTGCTGAGAACATTTCTTCTGCAGATTCAGGCTTTTTTGGTCCTAATTGCCTAATCTAATTCCTTATGTCTACTAAGGAGTTACACAGCAGCATTCCTCACTCCCATGCTATTTTTAGTTGGTCATTATTCTTTTTGAAATCCATATGAGATCAATAGACGTCTCTGAAGGGCCATTCTTCTTGATATGAAAACAAATGTGTCTCCCTCCTGAAAATGTTAAGATTTATCTATAGAAAGTCATCTGCCAATAGCATTTGGATGTGTTAGAGAGGCCCCCTTATTCAAAAATATTAGATTTTTATTCCATATTATTATTTGTTAAGGAAAGCAAATCAATAAGGACTTGGGAAAAAAAGAAGATAATTTGTCCTTGTGCAAAGTGTGCTTAATTCAGCTCAGAGTCATATAGTAAGGCAATTCATTTTTTTCTTGTGATCAGCCATAGTTTATACATACTTTTATCTAGAGGCAATTTGTATATGTGTGTAGCAAAGCATTAAGAAAAACAAAAGTCCCCTCCCCTGTGTGAGTATCTCTGAAACTCAGTGCCATAGTGGGCCTGCTTGGTTAGCCTGTCCAGCTCCCCTGAACTAATAAGAATGGGATTTTGCCCCTCCCACTTCTTTCTCCAAGGAAGTGATGTCTCCTTAAATGAAATGTGAATTTTAAACACAGTTTTCTATATGCCAAACTCTCCTGACATCACAAGATATTTTTTTACACCAATGTTTATCTTCTTCTTCACCTCCAAATCCTGCCTCCTTTGGCATTCTCAATCTATGACATTAGACAAATTTGTTTTTCCTAATAAAGAAAAATTGTACTTTTTTTTAATACCTGCATCCACCTGCCTCTAGCAGTAAATTTTCTTCCTCACTTAACACTTGATGCTTGTCTTCCACTTCATAATTTTACAAAGACCCATGGAATCATTGCCTCCTCAGCCTCCACACAATCAGCCTGTGTTTCTGTGAGATCTAAACAGTTGCATATTAAATACTCCTTGCATGTTTCTATGCAAGTAAATTGCAAGCAAATTCTTTACAGAGTCTAGCTTTTCTATCCTAACTCTCATACAAAATAATAGAAACTGAATGCCTGGGAGGTCCCCTTGCTGTTACCGTTTCCTGCCCCTCCCCTCATGCACTGATTCCTTGTATCCTTTTGAGTCTCCACTCTTTCTTTCCGACATTTGATGCTCTCCATCCATCTGCCACAGTCCTAGGTCAATTTCTTGTTCCTACAGAAACTGCGCTTCACCATTTCCCTAGCAGACTGCAGTGTGCGTGCCTCTACTGAAACACTGCAGCCTCCTGAGGTGACGTCAGAGGTGACTTCCTAAATATCCCTGAGCAGCTGCCTTCCAGGCAATCTTTCTGGGTAATATTATGAAAGTATTAGCATCTCATCGAGTGGGTCTTCTTTTGTCACTGAAGTCACCAATCCTAACTGAGTGTTATAGCATAAAGTGCTGGTGTAACAGAGAATGTGAGCATAACTCATCACTACTAGATTAAAATAAACTTCATTAGAACATGCTGACTTCAAACTTCTATTCCATTAGCATTTGAATGATTATATTGAAGTCATATTGATTCGAAAGAATGTAATGAAGTTATGTTCTGGAAGCTTCTTTCCTGCCTCTTTCAGTAGTGGATCTTCCTGACACATCTTTAGGTTCATTTTAAGATTGCTTCCAAAGGGGCAGCAGGGTAACTGCCACCCCTCAGAGAGGACAAGCCTTCTCCTGTGTTTGCTCTTGGAAACAACAGGCAAGTACTCTGACACAGGCAATCCCACACCACTATTTATTCAGGAAAATACTATCTGTGGCAGGAAGAAACTGTGCACAAAGAACTAATTACAGTTGTGAGGTTGCATTCTTGTGGCAATTAGCACATCACGGGGGTGTGTATTTTACAATAAATACCAGCTGGTCTAGCACAAGATGCCTTGCAATTTGAGAAAATGGCAAAAGTTCTGTGTGAAAAACTGTTGTTTTAAAGGGCTTTTTTTTTTTAACATAGGAGAGATTAATATTTAAAAAGGAAACACAAATTCAAAACAGCAAAGTTTCATGCTATTTTGTGCAGAAATTTTAATAGTGGTAAGAAGATAAAGATGAGACAATGCCAGTGTTTTTTTAACCAAGGTAGAGTAACACTCCATTACATCATACTTCCAGGTGTAAAAGCAATGTGACTTGTGGAATCAGAGTCATCATCACACTTTGATTTTTCTTTCTCATCATCCTCACAGTGCATGTGAGATCACCCTGATATCCAATACTCAAAGGGAGATACAGCTTCTGACAGCAAATGCTTGAAAATGGTGGCACAACTTAATTTCTGTCTTAAATACCAAGTCTTTGTTGTTTCTACTGAGTGACAGGATCCCCTTCAGGCTTTGCTCACTGAGAGAAAGTTTAGCCTCCTAAATACTGCTTAATCCAAAGGATGGCAAAGGTCAGCTGGCTTTGTGTTCTGGTGATCTGGTCTGTCAGAACCTTGACTCTATCCTTCCAGGCTGACTACCTCCCACACATGAGAGAGCCTCTCTGGGGCCCGAATGTGGTCACAGAAGACAATCCTGCTCAATTTACTCAATTTAGCTGGTTAATATTGAACTGTGTGTTTTCTTATAAATAATTTAAATGTCATTGGTCATCAGAAAGCAATCCATGTGTTGTTCTACAAGTCTCACAGTAACTGTTTCTTTTTCTTAATAAACTATAAGTTAGTTAATAATATAATAAATAACAAATACAATGTATTAAAGTAATAATATAATTATATCATTTTCCCTTTCCTTTTTTTCCCTCCAAATCTTCCCAAGTACCCACTCCCTTTCTAATCCATGACCTCTTTTCTTAGTCATTGTTAAAGAAGTACTTAGTTTCTTCCCTCGTGTGCACCAAAGAGGCCTTACTGAATTTGACCTTCATTTCAGCTACTCTTCATTTCATTATGATCAGACAATTTTTAAAAAAATTAGTCAGTGGCAGTAAGTCCATAACTAAGTATGATTATGTTTTAATACCACTAATCTTTACCCCAAAAAATAAAAAATGAAGACCTGAATCAGAATGGCCCTTGAGGAATGCTGGACTGGTTTGTTTGTTTAGCTTTTGCTGGCTAAGATCCTACTCTCCATTTGAAGCTCCATCTTTCCTTCTGCCAGCAGCACCAGCCCTCTTACCCTGCTGTGAGTTCATTCATCATCTGTGTGGACAACGCTGCATATCATGGTGTTGTGTATAATTGTATAATGTTTTGTACAATGTCTGTACTGGGGTTCACCATTTTCATTGCAATGTTAATTGAACCATGTTTTTATTTTTTATGGTCACCAAATAACATCATTTAAATCATTTATTTTCAGTGACCATTATATGAGAAATACAGAAACAACGATGCCACCTTAAAAATTGATGTGACTAAACGTGATTCTGAGCCTCTCAACTTGACATTTTGACTTCTGGTTTTAGAGACACAACACATAAGGAACTAAAGGAAGTGATGGAGTGCTTTCTTGACTGGCAATAATGGTGTTTTCCAGGCATAAATGCTTATTGTTTGCGTTCATGGAGAAAAAGACATATTTAGCTCTAGAAAGAAGCACAAAGGAGTCAAATGCACTTCACTAATGTTGGAAGCAACCCTCTTCACTGCATGTACTCTCCAACACAGCTGCCCTCAACTCCTACAGTGTACCGTGGGACTCACACCCAATTTGATGATTCTTATATGTCATTAACCCTGACCTTTTGTTTTCTCATCATATCTAGTTATTTTTCTGCCTGAAGAACTACCTTATGAACTGGCTTTTTGGAGCCCATTCTCTATGGAGGGATACATTGCTCGGGCTAGATGCGGGGGCGGGGGGGGGGGGAGGCCTGTGTCCTGCTCTATATTATGTGACAGACTTTGATGATTCCCTACAGGAGGCCTTATCTTCTCTTAGGAGTGGATGGGGAATGAGATGGGGAATGAGATTGTGGGCGGAATGGGAGGACAGGAAGGACAGAGAACTGGGATTGGTATGGAAAATAAGATTGATTTAAAAAGAAAATAAACTACCTTACATATTGCCTTGTTTGATAGGCCCACTGTAATTCCCTAGAGTTTTACCTTTTTTTCTGTCTTTTTTTAAGCTACCAAAGATACAACTTATGGTCTCACACATGGGAGAGAAGCTCTCTATGACTGAGCTCTATGCCCAGACTCTTATGTTTTGGTCCCTGTCAGAGGACTCTGGAGGCACCTACATTATACAACTTTTCCTTATATTTCACTTTTGTTTCTGGCATGCCTGTTTTCTCTCTTAGAATCCCTTCGGAAGTATTATGAGCTCTCTCTCTTTATCTCCCTCTTTGTCTCCCTCTCCCTCTCTCTCTCTCCCTCTCTCTCTCTTAAGGGATTTCCATGGGACCAGAAACATAATAAATGCTCAATAACTTCTTAATGAAGTAGAGATTTTCTTATTATCAGAAGTTATTCATCATCTCCATCCACGAAGCATCTGCTAGGCAGTGATGGATGAAGAGTGATGCAAAAAAAAAAAAAAAAAATCTCTCATTGGATACCAAGGATGTGAGGAGCAATAGGAGTAATCAGAGCAAGGATCTGGGCTGAGCTTCTAAAGATCAGAGCTCTCTCATCAAGAGCTGACCTATCATGGGATGTGGGACATGCTTGGCAGACAGGACCGTCCCAGGCAGAGGAACAGCAGGATATCACAGAACACTTTGAGGAAATGAAGGAGAGGTAAACTCTGTTAAATGTAAATAAGCAGTAGGACTTTAAAACATACAATGCATAATATATTAAAGTAGATTAGAATGGAGACAGCACTCTGAGAGCCCAAATTCACTTAGCATTATTTAAGATTACCTTGCTGGGTGAAAATTTAGATGGGCTGTCAGGGAAAACAGAATGCCATCAGTCTGGCATGCATTTCTCTCTCTTAAAACTAATTTACCTTATTAACTTAAAGTCGTAATTAGACCTAAAACTGAATAACAGCAATAGTAACTCTGAAGCTTGCATGGGTCATGGTTGAAACTCAAAGGTATATATAGCTATGTGGAGAAGGACCATATTTCCCCCTTCTCTACAGTGTGAGCTGAGTTCAGCCCCTCCAAACCTGACTGATACTGTGGCAAAGACACATTGGAGGGCACAGAGTGTGTAGGCTGTGCTGGACAGGGGTTCTGCTAACATGCTTCAGGAGAGACCAGGCTGCCCTGTGTCTTTTTCATCCTCTCCTCCCTGTGCTGTACAGACCACCTTAAAGGACTTGCAGAGACTCAGTGAGGAAGCCATCACTAACAGTTCAGTTATTTTATCTGGAGATTTCAAAGTAAGCAAGAGACACAGGGAGATGTGAGGAAAAGAAAATGGCATGTTACTAACTTCTTTTCCTGTGTGTTTAATCAAACACTCTGACAGAAGCAACTTAAGTGGGAAAGGTTTTTTTTTTTTTTTGGTTGTTTTTTTGTTTGTTTTGTTTTGTGTTTTGTTCCTGTGGTTTCTGGTTTTTGGCTCACAGTTTAAGGTGCCCATCATGGTGGGAAAGTCAAGGTTTGAGCTATGGGGACCACTGGTGCAACTTAGCATGCACAGGTCTTCCCATATCAGTTAATTAAGAAAATCCTCCTTTGGTGATGCTAGATCCTTTCAAATTAACATTTCACAGGGTCACACTGGGAGTTGGTGGGTGGGAGAGAAGCCTTTGATTGCTGACACATGCTGTGTCAGTATCTGGCAGGAATACTGAACAGGGACTACGTGATTAGGCATAGAGAAATGAGGTAGACCCGCTGCAGAAGGACAGAATGACTGACATGAGTGACAAGCTAGAAAAGTTGGGAACACTGAACAGAGATGGCATCGAGACCTGAATGGAAGAAAGACTGTAAGAGCTGTTGTCCCAGGGTCATGATAGCAACCTATGTCAGCCCGTGTGTCCCTACTCTACAAATGGTTCTGGAGTCACCAAACATTTTGAGAACCAGATTTGTATGTAAGTCAATAGCTATTATCTTGCAGTTGTCCCTTTTAAGTATTTAATATGATTATTAGTTTTAAAGTAGACTCCATTCTCCTCTAATATACATGACACAAATCTACTGTTCTCTTACATACTAAAGAAAGCATGGAGGAATAGGAAGGAATGTAACAGCCATGACTTTGGTGACAAACATTAAGCAACTTTTGAAAGGCTACTCATAAGGTTTGACTATTAGAGGCTTGGATGTTATTGCTGACTGCTTAGCCCAACTACAGAGGTGGAAATCCTAAGTGGTCACAGAAAGATGGAGAAGAAAGATGAGATCTATGGTCTCTTAAAAGTGAAATTTCCATTTAAGTCATCTTGGGTTTCTGGAGAACATAAGACTTACTGCAATTATAAACATAGTCTTTATCCTGTGCAAGCAAGTGAATAAAACCAATTTGATGAAGAAAACTGAAATATGCTGGGGCCTAAGAGGTCAAGCTTGCAAGCATAACTTTGTTTGTATAAGCAGGAATACAAGACAGCAAACACACTTACAAATGCCATAAAGGTTTCCTGTGGGTCTTCTTTGCTAAGTGAAGTCAAAGGCCAAATGAATCTCATCCCTAAGAGTTCCACATAGCCGAAAATCCTGCAGTGCATCAATGCAGATAGGAAATGGGGATTTTTACATTTGCCTATTCAAACTCTTCCCACTTTGTGTTTGGAAATCCCATTAACATCCATGCATGATACACATGCCCTCTATGGGAGACTTGCTGCCCCCCACACTCCCTCTAATGAACTCTGGCTCGGCAGGTAGGGCCCGATAATTACACAGACAGAATCTGTACTCCATTGCTTTCTCGGTGGATGATGACAGAAGACAGTGCCACACAGTGCACACCTTCGGTTTGAAGGGAAAAGCAAGGGGCTTTATTCAGAGTCATATTTAAACTAGACTTAGATTCCCTAGGCACTTATAGAAACGGGATATTAGCATATAATTATTTCAAAAATAAAAATATTTGAAAAACAATAAACAAACCTTAAAAAGCAACAGCCTCCTGTTTGCAAGAGGAAAAGGTGATTGTTACATATACAGGTTAACATAAGGCCTTGATTACACTTTCTATGTGTGAGTTAGAGATGTTATGGTTTTTATGTTGAACATCAATAGCAAAACAACAATGAAAACTGAAAAATGTTTTATCTTTTTTTTCAAGAAAGTCACTGACAGTAATCTATAAGAAATTATAATTACAACGTAAAACATATACAGATGTTCATTGCAGTTGTTGCTGTCATTTTTGCTGTTGTTTTGTTTGGATTCTAAGGCAATTATTTTAAGCTTTCCAGGCTAGCATCACACTTCCTATCCTCCTGCCTCAGCCTCCTGGTGCTTGCCACCACACCCTGCTTTGCCTTGGGTACTTGATGCTGCTAGATCATTCTTAGTCTATTATTTATGCTGAAGAACAGAGAAAAGCTCAAGAGTCATGGGTGTAAAAAAATGCAATTATTTTTCAAAATCAGGACACAGAGAAGCAATCAGTATTCCACAAGGCACACCATTGTGAGTGCCTATGAAGCCATCCTCATTGTCCTCAGACTAAACTTGGTTAACAAGAATCTCTTTTCCAATGCAGGCAAGGTTTGCCTGTTTTTCACATAAATTTTGTAAAAGAAAATTATGAACTATTTGCTCTAGCTTGTTTGGATTTATGTTTTATTTATGAGAGCTGTAAATTTTGTCTTACGTAATTGAGATTTGCAAATTCATGAGTCCTTAGTATTCCATCCCTGAATAAACAGCAGTGTGATAGGCTGGATTTGATCACTGCAGTTCAGGACTCTTTCAAAGTTAGCATAAATATTCATCGCTTAGAGAAGGTCTGAATTATGGTAGAGGACTGAATGATGAATGTGCCCCACAGTTTCAAGTATTTGACCATTTGGTACCCAGTTTGTGGTAGGTGATGCTTGGGGAAGTTATGGAGGGAGTACAGCCTTGCTGGAGGAAGTACATCAGTGAAGGCAAGCTTTGAGAAATTTTAACTTTGCCCCACTTCCAACTGGGCCTCTGTACTTCATGTTTTCAGTTAAAGATGTTCACATTCAGCTTCGGCTTTGTTTGTTTGGTTGGTTGGTTTGGTTTGGTTTGGTTTTCAAGACAAAGTTTATCTGTAACTTTGGAGGCTGTCCCAGAACTCTCTCTGCAGGCCAGGCTGGCTTTGAACTCACAGAGATCCACCTGCCTCTGCCTCCTGAGTGCTGGAATTAAAGGTATGTACCACCATAGATTCCTCTTTTTAACACATGCCTGTCTTTGGTTGTCATGCCTCCTTGCCATTGTAGACTTTTACTGCTTTGGAACCAGAAGCCCAAGTAAACCCTTTCAGAAGTTGCTTTTGATCAGTCTTTTATTATAGGATCAGAAAAGCAAGTAATACAACAGTGTCAAACAGTTGTACACAGTGTACAACTCTCCGATCTAACATACAGTATTGTTTTGTTTGTTTGTAACATTATTTGATTTTGGCAATTGTGACTATTGCTGCATTTTCGTTCTAATTTGATTTTCCCTCACAAAAATTCTGAGCATTTCTTCTTTAGGGTATCTTAGGTTTCAGATGTTTTCTCTATTATTCATTTTACTCTTAGCTTGTCTGCCTCTTAAAGAAACATTGTTTTGTTTTATATTTGTTCCATAATTAGACCTCATAACACATTTTATAGAAATATTTATTTTACTTTTGCCTTCACTTTTAAATTTCTTAAAACTACCTTTGATGACATATATTCATAATTTCAATTTGTCAAATTCATCTACCTGTTTTTATTTTGTGAAGATTATCAACTATTTTATGACTTGCCTATGAAAACTGCCTATGAAAATTAACAAATTCTGTTTCCTTTTAAAATATTTTCTCCGTATATTTCACATACAAATCTTTACTTTTTTCTACCAAAAGTTGTATTTGTACATGATATATGATGTACAGTTGTTTTGGTACTATTTACTTGTATATACCTCATTGTAATCTCATCTTGCACATAAATCTAAGCAAGATACATAAATGATTCCAGATTGAAGATTATTGTCTATTTATGCAAGTCCTCTTGGTGTGCTTCTCTTTAAAATACCTTGCACATGTTCATCATTGTATTTATATATCCATCAAGGAGTTAGCTTCTGATAACACCATGCCAAAAACTAATTGATAGGTTCCTGGGTTACTGCTTGAGACTGTTATTTCTGTCTATTGAGGAATTTGTGGGAACAAACATTTACATATATTGTTTCTCATAAACCATAGTATTAGAACTTCAAGTTTCTTTTTTGTCTATTATAATTATATGGCTGATTTATTTTCTTTTTTATAGTTTGTATCTCTATGTAGCCCAGGCAGACTTCAAACTCATGATCCTCCTGCTTTTGTCTTTTGAGTGCTAAGATACATAGTATGTACCATGTTGTCTAAATATATTATTAAATGCTTTAACTCATAAATAGTATTCATTTCCTTATTATTTAAAAACCATGTCACTCATACTCAATATTTATTTTATTATTACATTCATTACATCTGATAGTCTCTAGATTATTTTAGATTTCATGCATACAAAATAGTGTCACATATGTAAATAATAGCAATATTCTTGCCTTTTGTGTACTATGACTTTCTGTTCATCAAGCCACTACGTGTTAAAAAGTAGTGCTTACAGAAGACATTATTGTTTCAAAGGTAATGCTTTCAACAGTTCAGCCATTTATATGATTCCTGCTGTGTAACATTTATTTCTGTTCAACAGAATAACCGAATTGACTTTTGGCTTTTATTATAAATTCAACTAACATTCATAAAATGTTCACAAGTCTTCAGATCTGCAATTAAACAAAGCTAAAATTTAAAAAAGCATATCTTTCTTTTACATTGTAACAATAAACTTTCTTTAATATCTCTCCCCAGTCTGAAGAACAAGTGTTGCCATTTATTCCCCTACAGATAATTTTAATGACTCTAAGTATGTCAAAGTGTCACACCATTCAAAATGTTTAGTTTTCACCAATGATAATGTTTATGAACGTGTTTCCAGTATGTTCCAGTCCACAAACATTGAAGTGAGTAATCCTATTAACTATGATCCCATACAATAAAACAACAAAACATGTTTTCCCATATGTATGGCAAATCTAATTAAATAATACAAAAAGGGATATGTCCAGACATGATATTTGATTAAACTTTTCTGAATTATAGCAATAAAATATTTTATTTATAGTATTTTAGACATTAAATGCTAGTTGGTGTCACAGATATAACCTTACTATTGCTGAGATGGTTCAATTTTTTTAAAGTAATTAGTGACACAGGGCTCACCAGCATGTAAACTTGCCACGTTGCTTTGTTTTTATGTGTATTTTATAATCTGTCATTCAAAGTATATGACTTGAATTTCAATGAAATTCCAAATTGCTATGCTTGTATCCTAGTGATTCTCAAAATTACCTTTGTCTAATGCCAACAAAAAAGTACTTATTGGTTGTTAGACTTTCCTATTCAACAACACTAACATTGAAAATAATCATTTATTAATATAAATTAGTTCTAAAAGGGCTGAAGCTTTTACCTAAACTGGATCCCTTTTCTATTACAAAGTCCCAGGCAGATCAACAGACCTCAGAAAGTCACAACCTCCTGAGAACCTGCACATAACACAGTACTGACATATACTTCAGAAAATTCTACAAACAATAAATGATGATGAGTTTGTGGTCTGCAGTGTCAAAATCAAGGACTGTGAAAGTCAATGACAGGACTAGAGCTGTACCTACTGTTCCCACTAAAGCACAAATGCACAATTGTGTGCCCACAGATACACAAGCCAAACACAATCACGTGCTAGAAAACAGAAGATAGGAATTTGTAGAGCAGTATCATATCTTACATAGATTGACAGACTGTAGCATCCAGATAGCTAAGTTTTGTTACTTTCTTTACTAAAATTTGATGTAATTGTAAAATTGTTTTGCCAGTGTATCCAGCTAAATGGTGTCTACTGAAGACCTAAACATCTGTGTGGTAGCAGACGGTCTTTACTCTGTAACCCCTGCCTTTTCCTTACATCAGTTTAAGGCAAACTGAACTAATGCAATTAGAGAGAAAGAATCTTGAATTTTTAATTGTTTGGGCCACAAAGCAATCAGTTTTGTGAAGATAAATAATTGTATGGTTTGTAAATTAATAAAACATTAATAAGAATTTGAATATTTTATTTCAAATAACAATGGGATGCTTCAATAGAAACCTCTTTGCTATTTATCCTTCCTTTGCTCCCTCCCTCCCTCTGTCCCTCCCTACTCCCTCCCTCCATCCCTCCTTCCCTCCCTCCTTTCCTCCCTTCCTCCCTCCCTCTTTCTTTCTTTCTTTCTTTCTTTCTTTCTTTCTTTCTTTCTTTCTTTCTGTTGGTTTTTCAAAATAGGGTTTCTCTGTGTAGCTTTGGAGCCTGTCCTGGAACTAGCCCTTGTAGACCAGGCTTATCTCAAACCCACAGAAATCTACCTGCCTCTGGCTCCCAAGTGCTGTAATTAAAGGTGCACACCACCAACACCCAGCATTTTTTGTTCTGCTATTTATTCTTATTAGGACATCTACTTATAAATGGCCATCCTCAGCTACATAGTGAGAACCTGCTCAAAAAAGCAAGATAAATTCAAATAAGCCCCATAAGTTAAATATGATAATGAGACATGGAATGAAGGAGGGGAGATCTCTGCAGGGAAGTCTAGGATATGATTGGCATTGTGTTCTGTGGTGGGACTGCAGCACAGTGCTTTGGGGATTGTGAGGTGGGTTATGAATCCTGCAAGTACACTTGCAGGGATGAAAATTGCTGAGTGATGAAGAATCTTTTTTTCCATTGAATGTCTCCAATATCATGAAATAAGAGTTTGCATTGAACAACAGACTAGAAATGTAAAAACACAAAATACCCATCACATAGCCACATTTCACAACTTTGACCTTGCCTGCTCTACTCTCTATTATCACAGATGTTCTCATTTAAGACAGATCATATCTCCTGTAGAGGAGCTCAGTCCATATGCTCTCAGTTCAATACAAGGTGAAATTGGAAATTTGTCTATAAAACACAGTTATAGGAGATCCAGATTAACTGCTATTAGCACAAAGACTTTCTTTGCCAGAAGTTTAGCTTAATATATACGTGGCCTACTTGACTCTTAGTTGTGCAATATATAACATGTTGCTTACTTCAAATCCATTTTCCAAGAACACAAAAATCATTAAAAGTGACCCCAACATATTATTCTGAACTTTCATGTTAAATGCTTAATGTATTGTGGGTTAGACTTTGCCAAATAAAGAGATAAATGAGTGAATTTAAGCTGGTTTTACTTATTTTTTAAGGCTAGAGCTTCTGGAGTAGTAAATCTGTAAATATTTTTCTAACATTAGTGCTCACCTAAACTGGAAGCATTCATCTGAGGAAAAGATGAATCAGACCATGGCCAACTGCACCCTGAGATCCTACAGTATTATTTATAGCAAATGCTGATGGGTTCTGCAGCAATTTAATCTTTGTAATGCACTAAACAAGCTGTGGCATGATAATCTCATAGCAATTTTGCTGAACTTTTCAATATGCTCAGGGGTTATGTAGGGCTAATAACAGCAGAGATGCCTGCCTGTGGGACTGTGGCTTGGCAGACAGTGTGGGTATGGTATCCCTTGACAACCAGGCCCTGACACTGAAATTGTCAATCTAGGAAATACATATACATACACACACACACACACACACACACACACACACACACACACACACACACACACACGTGACTCACCTATACATTAAAAGGATCCCACCACATCCCCAACAAAGTTCCCCTTTAAAATACTAATCTCGTCATTATCAAGTGGGTTCTTTTCCTCTTTTTCTCTCACCTGGCCCTGGACTCTTAGGCTTTTTCTTAGATGAGTTATATTCCTTTTGTTAGATGATCTTCACTGTCAGGAGGGATGCCTATGGTGTATGCCTTTGAGGATGTTTCCAGAGAGATTTAACAAAGGGGAAACAACCTTAATGTAGGGGTGCTATTCCACAGGCTGGGCTTCCTGAGCTAAAGAAAATGAAAAACCAAACATGATGACCGCCCACCTTTAACTTTGCCTCTTGATTGTGGATGCAGTATGCCTAGCTGCTGCATTCCATTCCCATGTCTGTCCCACAATGATGGGTTTTACTCTCTGACATTTTAAGGCAAAATAAATCTTTCTTCTAAGTTGTTTTTCATCAGTTATTTGGGTCATGTTGATGAGAGAAGTCTCTAATGTGCTCCTTTACCCGAGAAGCTCTGAGGCCAGGCTCTGGTGGTCAGCTCCATATAGAGCTATGTGTCTAAGGGACTATGTCAGCCCGCCTGACTCTGCTTTAGTTCTTGCAGGGAAAACAATAGTGGCAACGTGTCTCACAGACCTGAGAGTTTCTATTAATCATATTTAGGATTGGACCTTTTGGGAAAGAACATGGTTTACTCTCTAAACCAGATGAAGGTATCACTGGCACAGAAAGGCAGAGAGTGATGATGTATGGAGTCAGAAGCTTAAGGTGGGAAGGTGTGCTTTTCCCAGTCTTCCTTTCTTCGTTCATTCCTTCCCTTCAGCCTCCTTAAGCAAAAGAAGTGTACTACTGGACAAGAGAAGGCATGCACTGTACTCCAACTGTGTTTAAATATTCGTGTTTATGGAAGCATGTACCCCTATACCCCTCAGCTTCCACAATTTGCCTTGTATAAATGTTGTGTTGAAATGTTCTTTCCAACTTTTACTCAACTGCTGGGCTTTGCTTAAACCAGATGTAACTTTCTCTCAGATGCCCAGGAAAAATAGCAAGTTTCTCAACTGCATACATAGAAATTAGTCTTTCATAGCTGCATTTTGACTGTCTTCTTACAAACTATTGCCTTTTCAGATCCTTTAAGGGGAGGAGCATATCACATCTTTCAGGAATGCTTACAGTCAAAGCTAGTGCTTTGCACAGCTGATGACAGAAACAACTGTCTTCTAACCATTTTTTGACTATTAAAGTAAAAGGAAAATAAAGAAGGAACAAATGAATTGATTGATCACTTATATGAGATCTTTTTCTGGACTCAGTTACTAAACAAAGAATAGAAACCAGAGGTTAGGAAAGGTGCAGAGAACAAGCGTTGTAGACCGCACTGTGTGCTGATGCCCAGCTAGCCTAGTGTGGTCTGTGACTATGATAACAGAGCCACTATGCCTGTCTGTGTGGAGCAGGACTTCTCAGCAAACCTCCAGTGACCTCACACATCTGAATGTTATCTGCATCTGAGATCTGATTGATTTTCAGGAAAAGATTCTCAGTAAGCCCATAGAAGACAGGGCAACAGGGATGGAGATGAGTTTCCAAATCTTGTAACCATTTCATTGACTGGGAGTGGTTTTTAAATGGTAAATTCAGAACTTACAGGACTAGGTAAATAACTCACTGGTGGGAAAGATATTTGGGAATATGATAAATGTCATGGTTATTGTCAAAATATATGACCAAGATGGTTTTCTGTGTTTCCAAAAGCAAAAGTAAAGTCAAAAGGTAAAGCTCCAAATGTTAATAATACAGATTTTATTTTTAAGTAAGACATATCAATATTAAAAATAATGTGATTATAAATATTTCATTATTTATTTATACTAAATTTTCACTAGTACGGAATTTTATCTTGCCCCTCCTTCCCTTTCTTCTTACCAGCCCCCCAAAATACCCTCCCTCCAACTATTCCTATGGCCCTACAGTTTCAAACTGATAGCTTCCTTTTCGTTGATTATGATTGTGACACATATACACAGACATACCCATGTGTGTGTAAATATGGTTACACCCAAGTTATACAACTTGCTGTGTCCACTTTTGTTGTTTGTATTTGTGCGGTTTAAGGGCTGACAATTTGACAATTTGATGTTGGGTCACAAATAAGGGGCCTCATCTTTGAAAGAAGCCAATTCTCTCTCTTCCAGAAGCCATTTGTTGCCTGGAATTCATGGTCTAGGAGTGGGACCCGGTCAAAATTTCTCCCTTCTGTATTAGAACCTTTGTTGATGTCACCATTATCCTGGTCTCTCTCTCTCTCTCTCTCTCTCTCTCTCTCTCTCTCTCTCTCTCTCTCTCTCTCTCTCTCTCCCTCTCTCCTTCGTACCCTCCCTCCCTCTCCCCCTCTCTCTCAAGATTTATTTATTATGTACACAGTATTATGTTGACATGACAGAAGAGGGCACCAGATCTCATTATAGATGGTTTGAGCCACCATCAAACTGAGTTCAATTGCTGGGAATTGAACTCAGGACCTTTGTAAGAGAGCCAGTGCTCTTCAGCTCTGAGCATATCTCCAGCCCTGTTATGGTTGTTTTTTATACAACCATTTCTAGAAGAGGTTGTTTCACAATAGCTGTCTAGGTATTCTGGCTCATGCCCTCCTTCATTAGCCTCCATCCCTGCAGTGTTTCCTTGACCACAGAAGCAACAGCTGTGATGCAAATGTTTCTATTTGAGTTAGCATACCCAATATTGGTCTCAGTAATGTGTCTAATGGTGATTTTCTGTGATAATCTCCATTTCCTGTGAAGAGAAGTTCATTTGATGAAGAATGGTAGTAGCACTTATCTGAGGATTTAAGGATAAGATTTAGAATGCAGCACTCTGGAGGCAGAGGCAGGTGGATCTCTGTGAGTTCAACTCCAGCCTGGTCTACAGAGCAAGTTCCAGGACAGCCTCCAAGGCTACACAGAGAAACCCTGTCTGGAAAAACAAACAACCAAAAAATCAACCAAACAAAAAAAGATTTAGAATGCAATAAGGGATTATGCTGATTGAGCAAAGTAGTCATTGAATATTATTTTCTAAGGTTCATGACCTCACTATCCCCAGGAAATTGCTAAATTTCTAGCACTAGTTATGATTTTCCTTCTATTGTATGGGCTTTAAGTCCCACTCAACAGTTGCAATGGGATCTTTAAAATAATAATAATAAAGCTTATTCAGAAATACATACTATTAGAAACTTTTGTTTCCAAAATAATTTAATTGTTCGTTCTAAAAATATATTTGTTATTTCATGGTATATGTCCAAAGTATCAGCCAATGACTATTTCAGGGGGAAAGATTATAGTAACAGCTTCACTGCAGCTCCCCTCTGTCTCCCTGAGCATACTGTTTGTTGCTTATATTTAAAAACATACATTTAAAAAAACTTTCAATAAAAGACTTACAATGGGTTTTCTTAGTTTTGACTAGCATGAAATGCTAAATCTATCATGTAATGACTTAAAAGTTCTACTTCTTTAGAAGTTTCCAAAAATATATCTAGCCAAATATATTGAAAGAATTAAGATGGAGCTATACTACAGTGGGATAATGCTGTCTATAGTAAACACCAGAGGCTAAAAAATTAAAGACCCAATCCTAAGAATGGATCACTTCTTTTGGAGTTACTGGCCAGTGACGTTCCATTGTTTACTAGTGATTACAAGCTTTCACAAGTGTTATTGGTTACTCTCCCAAACTTGACAACAGTAAGACCTCGTTGCTGAAACAACACACACCTTAATCATTAAACATGAGAAAAGCAACCCCCACTGGCAAACTTTCATAGTGCTGGAATGTACTATGCATGCTATTGGAAGAGTAAAATAATCACTGGTTTTATCCACCTGGTTTCATCAGATTTATACACAGGATTTTATGAACCTTGTGAACTGTTATAATGATTGACTGGGAAGGATATGTACATTGGTGTAATAGTAGAAAAAAATTTCATGGGAGAAGCCAACCACTTTCTTCTTACCACCATCACCAGGCCACAAATCTATGGCTAAACAGATAATAGACCCTAAGAGATAACCTAATACTATTATTGTGCTAAATGGACATAGTATTAAACCAATTCCTTGTGAGTTATCACTATACTCATAGATTAATATACTGCTCACACACACATATATATATATATATATATATATATGTATGTATGTGCGTGTATAAATACCTCATATTGTGTGTGCACGCGCACACACACCTCATCAGGGTATCTTTTGTTTGCAATAGATGAGGATCAACACAGAGATCACCTACAATTATTCAAGGCGTAGAGAATAAGGGATTGCAGAATGCTCAGCTCTGAATGGGACATACATACCTCATGCACTCCCTTGTGGCTAAGGGATCACTGAGGAAGGGATTAGAAGACCACAAGAGCCAGAAACGGCAGAAAACTACAGGGGAATGGTGTCTTCTGAACATAGTAGGGAAGCTGTACATACAAACTCACAGCAGGTGTGATAGTTTGAACAAGATCTGTGAAAGTCTGAGCAAATCAGTTCCAGCATTGAGATTGGATCTGGACATAATATTCCATTCCTAATAGATCAAGAGGAGCTGTTTATCATTCTCAGATTTTGGACCATTTTTCTCTAAAGAATGCAATGGCTAATAACTTAACCAAGTTCCATTAGAAGAACAGACATCCTATAATATTTGGGCATCACAAATTGGCTTTGATTGGGAGGGGGAGGACACAAAGCTAGGTGGGAGAATCCTTTTGGGAGAATTGGGGGAGGAAATTTGAATATAGTCCAAACACATTTTATCACATTTTCAAAGAATTAATGAAAATAATTTTTAAAAGATGATACTACTTCCTTTTTCTGCTTTACAAATTTGTGTTGATTTATTTAATTTAGACACATGGGTGTTTTGCCTACATGTAATTATACCACCTGTGGACCTTTTGCCCAAAGAAACCAGGAGCTGGTTCCAAAGAACTGTAGTTGTAGATGATTATGAGACACTATATGGATAATTGAAATTGAATCAGGGTCCTTGGTATGGTTAGCTAGTGCACTTAACTGCTGAACTGTCTCTCCAGATCTGTGTTTTCCACTTATATACTAATATTTCGAGTTAATTTTTATCTTTTGGTTAATGCATTGAATTTGCCTTCTTCCATAATATATTATATCAATTCTGCATAACTAGAATAAATTATATTGTTTAATAGTTTTTGGATTGCAAAACTCCCACATTTGATTGATAATTTAAATATTTACATCCATAAGTGATATTGGCCTATCATTTTCTTTTATTAAAATGGGTTAAATTAGATTAAATTAATTTTTAAAAATTTTATAGCTTAACTTTTAGTATCAAACAACTGTGCTATGATAATGCAGTGTTTTTAACACAAAAATCAAAGTATTCTGAAATGTCTTACATTATACAGCTTGTCTGTAAATAAAATATTGTTATTACTTGATAATCAAAATTTCTAGAATGAATTCTCATCTTCACCTATTTTTCATTGGTTTGTGATATTCTTCAGGGCAGGTCCAATATTCTACTCTTTTAATCTTCAAATCCTTGCTTTTTATGTAGAAGATGCTTTATCAGTTAACTTTTCAGTTGGTAGGTTGGTTAGTTGTTTGGGCCAGTTGACTGGTCAGTTGGTAAGTTGGTTGGTCAATTGTTGCATCAATTGACTGCTCTGTTGGTAAATTGGTTTGTTAGTTGCTGCATTAGTTGACTGATAAGTTGGCAGGTTGGCTTATTGAATGGTTGGTAGTTTAGTAGATTGGTCAGTTGGTGGGTTGGTTAGTCGGTTGGTTGACATTCCCTGGAAGAAAATTATTGTTTCAAATATTATTCTACAGTGTTTAAATAAGTTGGCTTTCATCAAATTAAGCACAGTTAATATTGCCTATGATTTTCCTTAATTATATGTAATAATTCAATATGAATATTAGTTTTAGATCTTCTTTTAGTCAAATACAAGACATCTATCCAAAAGAATTAGTATTAATTAAGAATATTTTCTTATATATAAAATCATGTTTTAGGGATTCATCTAGAAAAATTTGGAGCAAAATGTTATTTTAGTTGATTAAAAAGCACAAAAAGCCAGGCATTGGTGGTGCATGCCTTTACTCCCACCACTCTGGAGGCAGAAACAGAAGATCTCTGTGAGTTAGAGGCCAGCCTGGTCTACAGAGCTAATTCTAGGACAGGTTCCAAAATAATACAGAGAAACCTTGTCTCGAAAAACAAAACAAAACAAAAAACAAAAAGCACAACAAAATGTTCTACTTCTTTACTATTAGGCACGTATCACTTTACTAACCTGTCCTTGTTAATGTGTGACTTCTTTCTACATAAAGTACTTTAATATTGTTGACATAACATTTTACCAAAGAAGAATGAATTCTCTGGTATTGTGACATTGTGTTCTACAAATAAACTAAGCTTATGTTTGCATCAGGAAAAATATTGAAAATTATTATAGTTGTTTGATGAACTAAGTGTTTTAGTAAGGGTAGTTATAAGCAATAGTAAAATAGTAGAAGCTATTATATTTAAACAGCATTTAGTAAATACTTAGTTTGAGCATTCTTTGATTATTTAAGAATATATCCTTGGGAAATACTAGCTAATGAAGTAATTTGAAAATTGAGGCTATTGTTATCAAATATGTATTTGCATTTGAATACCCTTAAAACTAGCAACTTGAGTGTTTTTAGGGAACTGTTTAGATACATAGACAAAGAATTGAAGGGGTTTATATATATATATATATATATATATATATATATATATGCATTAATAGTTTAAAAGCCTCATTACACAAGCTACAATTCATTATCTTTAAACAACTTTAATGAAGTTTTCAGGTCCAATATCATAACTATAATAATTCACATAGTTTATCTTCACTCAAAGAAAAACAATATTGCTGAAATTAATGAGATATTTCATGTTTCACATT
The DNA here is from genome assembly GCF_943737965.1 of Phodopus roborovskii. Lineage (NCBI taxonomy): Eukaryota > Metazoa > Chordata > Mammalia > Rodentia > Cricetidae > Phodopus > Phodopus roborovskii. Next base: position 98,020 of record NW_026125195.1, on the reverse strand, counting down.
CTTTATAGGAATTTTTCAGAGACTGATGGTTAGTTACACTATCATTTTACTCAAGTTAGCTGATAGCAGTATGAAATTGTTTGCCATAATTTTAATAGTTTTGAAAATTTTTCCATTTTGTCATATGCTAATAAATAGAAAAAGTTTATAGTTTATAAAGTTTTATAGAAATAATTATTATATCATAATGATACACAATATCTTAAAGTGTTTCATATATAACTGTTAAAATAGATATTAATAAAACAAAACAGAAGAAATATGTTTGCACAGTTGTATCCACAGGGGCAGGTGGATAATTTTAAAATTTCTGTATCAAATAATGGTTCCTCAAAGTACACCTGAGAAGTAAACTCTGAGGGAAAGTGTTTTAGCTGGCTTCCCTCTTGCTGTGATAACACACTGCATTGACCAAAATCAATTTGGAGAAGTAAAGAATTTATTTAGCTTCCAGGTTTTAATCCATCATTGAGGAAAGCAAAGTCAGGGACTCAAGATAGGAACTTGAAGCAGAAACCATGGAACATTGCTATTTACTGGCATGTGCTCTCTCTCTCTCTCTCTCTCTCTCTCTCTCTCTCTCTCTCTCTCTCTCTCTCTCTCTCTCTCTCTCTCTCTCTGGCTTGTGCCCAGCATTCTTATGCAATTCTTAGAGATGACACAACCCACAGTGGTCTCTGTCCTCTTGCATCAATTAGCAATCAAGTAAATGCCCCCAGATACATGCACATAAGCCAGTCTGATTAAGGCAGTTCCCCAGTGAGGGTTTCCTCTTCCCAAGTTGAATCAAGTTGACAATCAAATTTAGTCATCACAGAAGGTATGTAAGGACCTCACTATGTTCAGAAGTTGTATTGACAAGAAAGGAATGAGACAATGGCAAATAAATCACCTGAATCTGGCTTATCTTACTACTGTTATTCTCACACATGGGATCAGAAATGTTTGGAAGCTGTTACATCAGTTCCACAGGACAGTAGAACCTCATGCACGGAGACAGAAATATGTTCAGACAGTGACTGAAGTTCCTTTTCTCTCTATAGTCTGTGGGCAGTTCCTATTGATATTTGCTTCAGTGAGGGATTTTTTTTACATCTATAATTATAATTTGATTTAGATATGCTTAATAAATTCAAGAAGTCATACACATTCTGCTGGTCTGAGGGGGAAAAATGATCCTGTCTGTTCAAAATGATTTCACACATCTTCATGGATACTTAGTCTGATTCATCAAGCACTGCAGTTTAATTTTGAGTGAAATACATTTCTCTATCTTCAATTACATGTTTTAAAATACTGAATTCTGGGAATAATAAACATGAGTGTTTTCTTTCAAAGCCTTTATAAATTCATGGCATGCTAGTGAATAAAATAATGCTGATTTACCTGAAAAATACAGTTTCAAATTCTTGAGACATAGCCTTCAATTAAAGATAATTCCCTATGCATTAAGGAGATAAACCTAAGCAAAAGTAAATGAACAAAAGCATAGCAAGGTGTGTTGTGTAGTAATCAAATCAATGGTGAAGTAAAAGTGTTTGCTGTCTATGTTCAAGTGGGAGATAAATTGGGTCACCAAGGTCTTTGTTAGAGTTAGAACCAAGAAACCAGAATCAGGACTGATTTCATTTGAAAACTGGGAAAATCAGGAGTCTGCCCTCTCTTCCTATTACCTCATTCTGTTCAGGGATCATAGTCCACACATAAACAGTTCAGAAGACTTGTCTTGCCCAGGGCACACTTGGTGAACCCAGCATGAGTCATTCTCTCTTCCTCAATGTTTGATGTGCAGCAGTGTTAGATTTAGAAGCAAACTCAATTTCTCTAATAGAAAAGTTCATAGGTCACAAAGTGTGGTTGAAGGATTTTTTTTATTGTCTTAATGCCACATCTTCTGACATTCTGACATGTGGTAACTGTCCTGTGTTGCTCAATTGACTCTGGATTAAGAAAGAAGAGGGATAATGAGGGATAATATGCAAGTTTTTGAAACTTCAAACTAATATTAGGGATGAAGGAATGGGTATCAGTCTTTGTTGATCAACCAGATAGTCCTTAGTAATATTGCTGTGACCTAGCCTTCAACTCTGGTGTGGGTGACCCGTGTTCTTACATGTGAGAAATGACTGGTGATGGTCACAATCCACCAAGACTCTTTGCAATTAAGAGCTGTCTTTTGGATGTTGAGTGTGATAAGACAACACAAGAATAGAAAATTCGCTGTGTACTTGTGCATGAGTCATCTGACTTGACCCAGATAAAAACTCCTTTTGCATAATCTTATTTGATCTAAATTGTCTAAATTACATCATTCAGCTTATTTCCAAACAGCCATATAGCATATGCAAGATTTAGATGCAGATAGTGAGATAATTTTTCTGATTCCCTTGTGTTCCCCAACAAACTCAAAAAGTAGCTGCTTTGAAGTTACACAGTCCGTTCTGTATTACTACACAGCACTATGGTTTGTTTATTCCCACACAGCTTTTAATAGTGATTGACCAGTGATCCTCAGTTATGTTTATCTCTACACTGTTTTTATTTGTTTGTGGATTTGTTTGTTTGTTTCTGCTTTCATCACCAAAGACCAAGGAAGTCAGAAATGATCCTTTGAATGAGAAACTACAGCTCCCTCCCAATATGGCTTCTCTTTGAGTCTAGCTTTTGTAGTTCTATAAACTTTGATTGGTCTTGGCTTCATTGTTTGTGACCAGTGTGTGGCACCCCTTTAGAAGGAAGGTGACTTTTCTAAAGTAAGTAAACCTGTAGCAGCCTGTTATTTCTGTTAAAGGTTATGGCATGAGCCATAGCATCATATGGCAGTGTCATATGACGAAGCTCACTTACTAGATAAATTTACTCTCAATATAGAGCCAGAGGACTGAAATCCATGCTATACCAAGCCAATTTTAGATGAAAGGGACAGTACACACTGGTGGGTTTCTTGCTCTCTCCTAGCATAGCATACATATTACAAAAGCAGGACAGTGCTGCTAAAAATTTCTTCCCTGACACATGGATGGCTCAAATGACTGCCAGAAACTGCTGATGTTGAATCAATTCAGCTTTGGCAATTCTTTTTTTTTTTCACAATAACACTAACTCTCTGATTGAATATTTGGCAAATTGTACTGAAGAAGCCATTTAACTGTGTGATAGTACTCTTAGGATTAAATGTGGCTTTCTTTCCCGAAGTTTGTGAGCATGGAGATACTTACAACCTTGTGCTTCCTCCTCTTTTATATTCCTTAGCGTTAGGGTACAGCAGCATGCCAACTTAGACTTTGTAAGTAAAAGCAATTATAGTGGGGAGTAGTCAGATTTTATTGAAAAGGGAAACCATGCTCTTACAAAGCAACAGAGAGATGATTCTGGTTGATATACAACAGGAAATGGATTTTGAAAGTTTTTTCTTTTCAGGTTTTTATTCATAGAGGAATGAAGATTGTACTTTGCATTCTCGACTTATAATCACTATGTCAGAATCATTTAATTTGATGTTGTATTTTCCCTCAGGGGATTTAAAGCAGGATTAGTTTTGTATTTCTAAGTGAAGCATCCCCATTGGTTATTCTACCAGCCTGGCTACATGAGTGGTCAGTACCCTAAAGCACATGGTGCCATCAGTAGCTTAAAAAATGCTCCGTGGGGCCTTCACACACTCATACTTTGCTAAAGATAGACCATGACGAACACACAAGTCAGTGGATAGCAGCACTAGCTGCCATTCCTGTGAGTGGTAGCTGAATACAAACCACCTTCACCCAGGCCCAGGGAAATACAAATTTGCTATGACTCAGAGAGAACACAGTTTATGGCCCTTCTTTTCACTTTATTCAGAGATGGTAGAGTAATTTGCATGGTAGGTTAACTATAGCAAAACAGGTGGAGCCACAATGTAGCCTATTTGAAGGAGAACAGATTTCACATTGTTCGTCTAAGGTAAATATATACCCCCACCAGGTCCAGTTTATTTTAATATAGCTGAGTCTGAGACTTGACTTTTTTTCTTATATAATTCTTACCATAGTAAAATTCAGGGTAATCCTGAATATATACTCTAGCTGCATTCAATTTATTTTTAAAATTAATTTTTAGTAGCTTGTTTTTGGTAAACATTAAAGTGCTAGTAACTTTTAAACTTCCAAAGGCTTGTGATTGTGCAGCTGAACATTGCATTGAAGCATTCTTCCTCCTCCTTCTTTACCTATCTCTCTCTCTCTCTCTCTCTCTCTCTCTCTCTCTCTCTCTCTCTCTCTCTCTCTCTCTTTCTCTTACCCCTTTACTCTGGAAAACACTTCTGATGAGCAGGTTATGGTAATAATATTGCCTCAGTTACTTTTCAAAGACTTGAATGTTACTTTTCTATTTCCTGAGCCCTATCTCTCTCAGTGTTCAGTGAGTGACCATTTGATGTTAGGCGTTCAAAAGCGACACACTCAGATATTGCCATCACCTTCAATTCACAAACACATTACTTGAAGAGCAATAAGCTTATGCCTGTGCAGCCCATGGATTACCTTATCTGCAATCAGTCATTTACACTTCAGAGAGCCATCTCCCCTTTTCTGTAACTGTCTCCACTGTGTGCTGGTAGTTGTAGACTTCAGACCTGTCTGCTTTGAGAAGTAACTTCTGTTTTTACAAAACATTTTTTTCCATAAATGGGAAACCATCCAGTAGTCCCATTTTGGGAACATTAACAAGACCATTTAGCTTTCACACCAAATTAAGTTCTTTAATCATTTGCAAACAAAATAGTTCTAATTAATAGAGAAGTTTCACAAAACACATAGAAAAATGCATTCTAAGATTTGGAAACTATAAAATGAAAATTACCTTAAAATCTCTCAAAGGAAAGGTCAAATTGGAAAGAGTTAACACATTAAAAGATGGAAGTATATGAGGTTTATTGTTAAAGGACATAAACTGAAGGAACAGAAGAGAAACAAAGGCCATAGCTGGTCAGTAGCTTTTGATTCCTACAGAGGGCAATCTTTAGAGGTCAGTTGAACAAAAATTCTAGAACCCTAAACCCATTTGTCATTATTTCTAGAGTTTGGCACAATACAGAAAGACAGACAGATGGAACTGGAGTTTAAATATAAAATGTGTCCACAGGTTCATGTGTTGAAGGCTCAGTTTATAGCTGCTTGGAACTTCGGGTGTTAGGGGCCAGCCTGTAGTCCCATAGGCACATGAGGGGATCAGTGTCTGGCAATAGCCAATCCTTGACATTTTCCGTGCTTACGAGCTGCCATGAAGTAACAGTTCTGTCTTCAGTATGATGTTTCTTCCTCTCCCCAGACCCAAAGCAAGAGAGTCAGTCAAAGCTGCAGGGAAACATCTCAAAATCTGCAGATGAAAATTGCTCTCTTACCATTTGAATCTACTTCTCTCAGGCATTTGTCCCAGGGAAGGAAACCCAACTGACACAGATCACAAACAATCTGAAAAATATCAGGCCAGTGAGAATGTGAACTCCAAGGAGTGAAATGGAAACTTTCAGATTAGGCTTCTTTCCTCTTAGATTTTTTTGTTTCTTTTCTTTTTCTTTCTTTATTTTTTTTTTAATGTTTTGAACACCATGTTTTACCTTGATATTTCATGTGTAGTAGTTGAACATCTTTAGTTAACCAAATGCCAACTAATAAAAAACAAACAAACAAACAAAAATATCAGTTTGATTGTTTTACTTTGATAACATGCTAGTGTTCTTGTACATATTGATAAAACTTCTCAACAGTAGAGCATTTAAGCAATGAAGAATATTTGATCAATTCTTACTAATGAAACAGAATGCAACAGTACTCAGAGGGCCAAACTCTATGTGATATTCTATCTGATGCAGTTAAAGCATGGCCTACAAACTATAGTGTGCTTTTATTAATTGTTGACTTAAATAGCATTGATTCCAACGATTAATGAAACTCACCGTATTTTTGTCATAATCTCCATCTCTCTGTGTTTGTCATTATTTTCTTTTCCTTTACATAGATATATGTATACTTACACGTACATACATACTCTGGCTGTGTCTTTTTCTCTTTTTTGTGCACACACGCATACATATACATGCATATTTGGTATACCTGTTTATCTTTTTATCCTGTATTCACATACACAAATATGCACACAAGCACAAACACACACACCCACACATACACACACACACACACACACACACACACACACACACACATACGCAGTTCACAGTGGAGAATATTAAGAAAGTTCATAAATCATATTATTTATTTACTGATCAATATATGTTTGAGAACTTTCTTCAGGATTTCTGAGGAACAACAACAACAAAAATACTATTTTCATAGCCAACCATTTCTCACATACAGGAAAAAGAAAAAAACAAAATGTTCAACTTCACTATCACCTTAGACATCATGGGGATGCCAAGCCACTCAAATCTTAAAAATAAAATTATTCTTAAATAACTAAAAAGAAATGTACCTCTACTAAGAGACCATCAACAATGTGTTTTAGTCCCTGGATGTGCTAAATGAGTGTGATGGTGGGATTTAAATGTCAGTGTGACGCAGATTTAAATGAATCTCTGTGGCTGTTTACCTGTATCAGAATGCCTGGTGGGCCTCTGATAGGGAGACTGTCTTACTGCAACAATTAATGTGGGAAGACCTAGCCTGAAAGTGGAGGCAGGGCATCATTCCCTGGCTTGTGAAGAAAGCTCACTGGGTAATACGTATGCACAAATCTATTCTCTCTCTCTGCTTTTGACTGTGAATGTGATGTGACAATCACACTCCCGCTGCTGTAACATCCCTGCTGTGATGGACAGTAACCTTGATTGTGAGCTGGAGTAGAAGACCCTTTCTCCCCTTCATTGTTCTTTTTTTCCCCCCATGATATTTCATCACAGCTGCAGAAAATAAAACTGAGAGGGTTTCCCTGTCATCTCTCAGCAGTCCTTGGTTGTTATATATATATATATATATATATATATATATATATATATATATATATATTGATCATATATTCTAGATAAAGTAGAATTATAACACAAAGATAAATGATATTTATAAATGCATTTATTTTATACTTAAAGATCAAGCTACAAAATTTATTTTTACTCTAAATATGAAAATGAGGCACTGTTATACATGAGAATATATTAATATGATGCCTAGGTAATATTCTTTTAAATCAGCACTCCTCTCTTTGAAATCTGAGTTTCCTGCAGGTATAACACACACTAAGCTTATTCTCACATGTTCCTCACCATCCTTTTTCTTGCCTTTTCTTGCTCCTCTTGGTCCCTCTTGTTCCATTACACTGTTTAATTTATGTTTCATATATAAAAGTGAATTATTTTATGTGCCCACAGATCATTTAATGTAAGTGAATAAATTTTAGGACCCACAAGTGAAAGTATGTGATATATGTATTTCTGGGCTAACTTTTTTGATTTGATTATTATCTCTGTTTGCATATATTTTCACACAACATAGCTCCATTCCTCTTCATGATTCCTGAGCTTTTGGAAGGTGAAGTATAGTATACAGGATCCTTTATGAACAAGCATTCTGCTCTCTCTTATTTCCTGAATATTGATAAGGTCTAAGTCTCTGAATTAATCATGATATACTGTAAACAGAAGCTCCACTGATGGAGTTTGGGGATGAATTGCTCTATGGGAATAATGATGAGCAAATATGAGTTGGTTTAATCCTATGTCCATTTAGTAGAATAATAATAGTAAGTTTTCCCCTAGAATTATTGGACTGTCTAGCCACAGGTTTTGGCCCAGTCATGGTGGCAGCTATGGATTTCATTTTGTGCATTGGGGTATAATTCTAATCATAAACTGGTTGGTTGCCCCCACTACTTTTGTGTCATGCTACCTCCAAGAGAACACACCACTGCCTCTACTGATGGATGCCAATAATCTGCATAATACTGCTAGGATTTCAGAAGCCTGCTCTAAGCCCATGTGACATCACTGGCCTGAAGGGCATGTTCTTCTCAACTCTGTAACCCAGTGACACAAATAATGCCACTGATTGTAGTTGAGGAGCTACTATACCATGACACAAATTGAGAATCAAAGCCAACATAGACTACCAAGCTGGTGCTTTAAGACCTATCACCAGAAGAAAGCATTGTAGTGAAAATACCACATTATCAGTGCCACGGAGACATCTGATAGCCATGTATGCAAGTAGCAATGTAAAAGCACTGGAAGTGCAGAGATGAAGATACTGTGGCATCACATGTGAAAAGCAACACAATGACACATCTAGCTACAGCCCAGAAAAGGCTAGATAGTATTAACCAAGTATTCATAAGAAATGATTCTAAGAAAAATCCATGGAATCTAACAGAGTGCAGACATCCTAGTAAGATTGGGAAAACAATTTCTAACATTAAAGAGAAACTCAGCAGAGAGAGTGACATCATGAAAATGAAAAAGTACAAATGAAGGATTGAATGGTCCAGACAAAACTCATATTGAAAGCTTCCATCATAGACTGCACTGAGTAATAGAAAGAATATCTAAGACTAGTCAGGTGTTTAAAATGCCTTAAACAAAATCACATTCTAATGCAGGAATTATCCAAGACTTAAGGAACATCATTTTAAAAATTAATACAACTTGAATATTTCTGAATGCAAAGAAAATGAAAAGAGCTAGAAAACCTATTCAATGAAACAAATGAAAATTACCTTTAAGAGATATGGCTCTCTATGAGGGACAGAGGATCTCACACAGATTTGATGGAAAGAGGACTTCCCTTGACACCAAATTAGAGTCCAGCTCATATAAATATGCAGGACAAAAAATTCTAAAAACAGCAAGAGGCAAGCCCCACGTCAAATTTAAAAACCCACATTAGAATGACAGAAGATCTCCAGCAATATCTTTGGAGATTAGGAAACCATAAAATTATGCATTAACCTTCATAAAACAAAACAAAATAAATGTACCAAATAAGAATACTGTACCTAGAAAATTAGCCTTCAAAAATAAAGGATACCAAGCTTCCCAGATAAATAAAAGCTGGGGAAATTCACCACTTACACTGGCCCTACAAGAAATACATAAAGGGATCTCTTATCTGAAACAAAAGGACAGCAAGTGTGTGGACATAGCTGCTCTGCTACTAAAAGGAACTGGGAAACTCAAACTTTAAGAAAATCTTGTGATGAAATACTGTTTATGATCTAAAAAATCTTGCCCAGAGATATGAATGCAAAGCTATCCACAGCCAAAGAAGCTGGGCAGTGGTCTCACATACCTTTAATTCCAGGACTCAGGAGACAGAGTCAGATGGATCTCTGTGATTCAAGGCCATCCTCAGCTACACATGAGTGAATCAGTCTAAAAGAAAAACAGAATTCATGCCTTTAATCCCAGCACTAGATAGAATATAAGGAGCTTAGTGCAGTCTCAGGCAATAGTGTGAGACTGGATAAGGAGCCATACAGTCTAGAGATACAATTTGAGATTTGGAGGATGACCCTTTGGCCTGAGCATTTGTAGAGGTGAGAGCTTTCTGGTGGCCTGGGAGCCTTGTTTCTCTGATCTTAAGCATGAACCCCAATATCTTTCTATAGGTTTTTGTATTCATGCTACAAAATCTTACATAGAAAACCTCAGACACATGTCTAACATTGTTTTTGATATGTCTCTGTGTGAACATATGTGCCATTTAATCTCTGTCCACAAATCCGATTCTCTTTTCTCTTGTTCTTTGACTTCTTGCATTATGTTAAGGAGTACCCTGTAGAACTGCCAGTGGGAAGTCACAAGGGACTGTTAGACTCTAAGTCTTCTGGAGACCAGGGGTTTCTGTGCCTTCTGTCCAGAGGATGGATGCATGGAGAATCAGCAACATCTGTCCCATCCTTGCCCTTTTGCTAACGTCTGTGAAGCACTTGCTTCCTTTGTTTGGGGATTTTCTTCTCTAAAATGAAAATCACCATCCCTTCCAGGCTGTCTCCAGAGGCTCATTACTGCACCCAAATGTGAAAAAAAAAGTTCATTAAAGAGTTTAGGAAAGTGATTAAGTGGCCCAGAAGTAATGAGTCATGTCTGTAGACACTGAAGCTGGATGGGACCGAAATCTATCCCCAGCTCACTTTATCCTTTTCCCACCTCATCTGCAGAAACTGAGGGAGAACAATAGAGGCTGGAGAGATGACTCACTGGTTAAGAGTACATATTGATCTTTCAGAGGACCTGAGTTTGATTCTTTGTGCCCATGTTGAGAAACTCACAACTGCCTATAATAAGAGCCATGGGGGAGGGGAAGAGCCAATGACTTTGGCTTTAGTGGAGATCAGTATTCACATGCACAGATACATGTGCATATACTTAACTAAGTATTAATAAAATATACCCTAACCACCAATGAGATAGAAAAAGTAACAAAAATCTTGTAATGTAAAAGAGTTACATGGCCAGAGGGCTATTGCAGAAAAGTCAAACACATCTTCAAACAAGAGCTAGCAACAGTACTTCTCAAATTGTTCCACAAATTAGAAAAAAGAAGGAAAACATGCAAATTCATTCAATAAAACCAGTATTACCCTGATACTAAAACCAAAGATGTAAGACTAACAAAAAAGAAATAATAAGCCAGAATTTCTGATGAACAGAGTTGTAAAAAATTTCTCAAAAAAATGCAAAAAACTTCAAGACCACGTATGATTATTTAGCATGGTATAGTTGACTTCATCCCAGAAATGCTGGGATGGTTCAACAAACATGAACCAATAAATATAGTCTATCAAACTAAGAAAAATTCAAGGACAGAAATAGCATGATGATTTCATTAGATTCAGAAAACATCTCTCATAGATTATAGCATCCCTTCATAATGAAAGCCCTGCAGAATCTAAGTATATAGGACACATCACTCCACATAATATAGATAATATGTAGAGACCACAGCAAACACCATGTTAAGAAGAGAAACACCCAGTGTTCCACTCACAACTCTAAATTACATTCAGTGACTCCCAGTATACCAAGAATACTTGGTGAGACATGCATTGTTGCTAATTATTGGCAGATATACCTTCCTTGGTGACAATTTTGAGCTGTATTAACTGTGTCAGCCAGCTCTTGAGCTGAGAATACCTTTAGATCTACATGTCAGTAACTCTATTAATAGAAATACATACCAGTAATGTATCTGTCAGCAGTTGCTGACTGACAAACCTTCCTTAAACACACTGGGTCAAAATAAAACTCTGCAGTTCATAGTTTTGTGGCAGGCAGTTTACACAAGACTCAGTTCACTAGTTTGGTTTTCCCTCCACAGTCATCTGTAGTCAGTGGTGAAGTTGACTTTGCTGATCTTCATCAAAAGGCCTCCCATTTTAAAAACTGAGACTATGACACATGGGTGGTCTAGAGACTCTTATACTCCTAGGGCCAGATTTAAACATGCTGCAGACAAAGGCAGAATTCCCAAGAGAGCAAACAGAAGCTAACCAGACTTCTTGGGGCTATGCTTGAAAACTGTCTTGTTCAATTCTGATGGATTGCTTTGCTCCAAGAACATCAAATTCAAGAAGTAGGGAAGTAGACAGGGGTAACTAAGATGAGATCAGAAGAGATGCAGACAGAGGATGTGTAATACCTGGATTGTTTTCTACAACATCTATCAAGCCATTGTGAGACCATACATGTTAAATCTTGAATGAGTTTGAGCTCAGAGTTGTATTATTTGCTATATGTATTTCTTCAATACAATTAAAACAATGCCTCCTAAAGTTAAGGAATCATTTCTCCAATAAATTTAAAAATTGATTTTGGTAAAAGTTCAAAATTGATGCAATTGATATTTCAATAGCTAACTATTCCATTTTGCTTCTGAAGTCACTATTTTAAGTTCAAGCATAATCTCCATTGAAAGCAAAACACTATTTTAAGGCATTTTCTACAGATGAGCAAGCTCTACAATATACAATTTACCAAAAAGACAAGTCCTAGAAATTGCCTTAAAGACTGAGTAGAGCAGTTTATTACTCTGTGAGGTTATGGTTGTATACTGGAAGATGTAAATTATCAGGCTGTCAGGTTGAAATAAGTTAAATTACATTCCTATTCTTCTTTAAATAAATAATATATATATGTATATATATATGTGTGTGTATATATCATATATACTATATCTGAAAACAATAGACTTCTAATGTAATCTCATGAAATCAAAATATGTGTGAAAATATATTTACTACATAAAACATCTAAATGAAATTTTAATATATCAAAGCCCCCCAACACTTCTCCCTTTTCCAAAAAGTGTTAATATCACTCACTATTAATTGCTCACTATTTTCCAAACCATCTATTTTGGAGTTGTATTAAAATTGACAATCTATTGTGCTACAGAGAACACAAACATAACGTCTCCTGTAGTTCAGCTGGAGGATTTAATGCAGTATCTGTTAAAATGTGGTATAAAGGGGAGCATGGTACATCTCTTTCAAAACCCAATATAATGTGTCACAGAACAAATTCAGCAAAATACATGACCTTAAAATTGTATCTTCTTCCTCCCCAAATCTTCTGATTTCAGGCCTCTGTGAAAAGCTGACCTATCTGGCATATTTTCTGCATTCAATCACAGGGTCATGGAGGCTGAAGACTATCTATATGTTAGCAGAGAAGTAAACGATGCTCTGCATTCTCCACCACTTGAAGGGTGAGCTAACAAGCCAATAGCTTTTCTACTATTAATACAACTTCATTAATTTTACAGGCTGAAATGAGAAGTTCTTCCTAAGAACCAAGACTGCCCAAGCCAGAGCACATAGAACTTATATCGCTGTTTATGAAGACTTGTAGAATTATTTAGGGAAATATACATCAGTGAGAAATTGATGAGTCACTTGGGAAATTTTCTAAAATGTTATAATATCTCCGTTCACCCAAGAGGGCACTCATTATGCAAATGTCTGTTAAAGGTCTCCTATGTACCAATCAGGAAGATGTGTAGGTAGATAAATTTGGCCTATTCTATGCCGCCAGGGAACTTTCAGTCAAGCAGGGGTTGGAGCGAAGCGAAATATATTTACATAATTAACTACAACCACAGTCTTAAAAGAAGCAAACTACAAGAGAAAATTAAATATATGGTGTGCTTAGGTGCAGGCATCATGCTGTGTTGTTAATGAGAAAGCTTTGGATTCCTGGAACTGAAAGCAGCATATAGCTAAGTTCATTCCTAAATTTCTAGACTTTAGGTAAGAAGTGTAAGGTACTCTGAGATCTCTTGCCAATGAGGTGAGGTCTCTCTAAGCTTGAACTTTATTCCTTAGTCCATACAGAACCAGTACAAGCTCTATTATTCATTGCATAATAAATGAATGTCAAGAGCAGTAATACAACTTTAATAAGGATAATGATGACTAATATGTATTAATCTTCATGATAATGAAGCACTGTGATAAGCATTTTATGTTTCTTATTTAATTCTCAAAATAGTCCATTGGCATACTTATTAATATTCATGAATATGGTCACATGTCTTAGAGAAGATAAAAGGAGATACAAGTGAGCAAATTGACATTTAAAGGAGATATTAAATGACCAAAAATTGCACAAACCTATGCTATTATGAAGAAAGGACTTCAGATATTTCTCTTCCATAATATCTGCCCCCATCCCAGCCAGTGTTCTTTATTTTGCCCTCCAGGCATGGCTGTCACCCTGATGCCAGATGTCCTTCTCCATGTCTCCATTTCTCACATTTTCCAAGCACACACTCTTATACTACCAAGCTTTCTTAAAGTATTGACAAGGACATGATTTTAAAAATGTAGATCTTGAATACAAATTCCTGCCATCTCGATCCATCTTGTTATTTATTTATTTATTTATTTGGTGAATGATGGACATAAATAATCTTTATTTGGCACAATATTTTGAAGCTGTGAGGAGATAGTTCACAAAACTATCTGTTAATCAAAATGATCATTCCAGCTCTAGTTTTAGTGATATGTAGACTTCTAAAAATTCTAAGTCTTAAGTATCTTTATACCACAAAATATTTCAAAATTAATAATCTCTCATTATATCCCTCAACATGCAAAACTATATGAATTAGGAAATTACTAACATACCACAATGCATTTCAGTGTTTGTGACCTTGAAGCTTCCATTTCTATTTTGCCACTGAGGAATGCATCTCCTTCTGGGATCTGTTCATGAGAGTCTGCTTTACATGGATTATGAGCACACAGGGGCAAAGGCCATGGTCCTTCTCAATTTCATCCTTTCTGTCCTCTCTCTAAGACACTGGTATAAGATTGGTTTAGAATAGATGCTCTATATGTTACACAGAAGTCAGTTGGTTAGATTAAATCCTTGTGAGCTGGGATACTCATGAATGAAACACACAAAATGGAAAATGGAAAGTTCTTATCCCTGCAGAGATGGCAACTGAAAGAATAAATTGTTAGAGACAGGTCTTCTACTGTCTCTCTCTTGCTTTGTTGTATTACATTACTGTATTTTGCATTGCCTATAGTCTGAGGAGAGAAAAGGGAGGAGGCTGCATTGGGAGTTTTTACATAAAGCAAGACAAAAGATGCTCATGACCTGACTTGCACATTAGACTGTAATCCCAGCTGCTATTCTTCAATTACACAATATATGGTCACACATCCAATTATCCTCATATTATAATTTTCATTAATACTATTCAAGAACAATACCACTAAATGTCTGCATTTAAGTGTCTATATGTGTATACCTGCAGGGTCCCAATGTCACATCTGTACTTAGGTACTAGTACGTAAGACCTATGACATTTTGTTGGTCTTCAATAATATTGTAAAGGTTTTACAATTGACAGGAAATCATGTATTGTCTTACTTAAGTGTCTGTAGAAAAAACAATACAATATCTAGAAGACAGCTAAAATGAAGTAGTCTGGGACAGACTGATAGCTATCTAAGGGCTTCTGTACTCTGAATTTATTTATATCTTCAGGTCTATTTCTTGGGATGTCCTCACATGTACTCATATATTTCAAGTGAGCTGCAATATGGACTGCCAGTTCTCCCACCTGCAAGTCTTGAAATAAGATGCCTGAAATAACTATTTACACCTGTCAAATCCTTTAAATTCCCCAGCCCTACTGGGCTGATATTTCCCTAAAAGCCATAGTAGCAAGCATTACTTTGGTCTTCACCATGCAGTACTTGAATTTCTTGCAATATGATTCCAATAACCAAAATAATGATAACAAATATTGAGCATTTCTTTACCTTGTTTCTTCTTTGGGTACACACGAGGATCCTTTAGAGCTCCCGTTTTACATAATACGCAGACAGTGCAAAATGCTAATATTGCAATTATTTATTGGTGTTTGCAAAATGTGACAAAAAAAAAAAAAAGGATCTAGCAGCTTGGTGATTGGACTACTAGATCAGTAGTTCTCAACTTTTCTAATGCTGCAACTCATTTAGTACAGTTCTTAATGTTGTGGTGACCCCCAACCACAAAACTATTTTCATTGCTACTTCACAACTGTAATTTTGCTATTGCTGTAAATCATAAAATATCTCTTTACTGTTGGTCTTAGACAACCTCTGTGAAAGAATATTTCAACTCCCAAATGGCACAACCCACAGGCTGAGAAACAAGGTAAAGAAATAAAGATTTGTGAAAACAGATTTTAACAGATAAGCTACAACTCCTGTCTCCCAAGTTCTTATTCATAGACATTGCAGGAAAAGCAAAGGAGCTGAAATTAAAGGATGGATGAAGAGAAGTTTTGTCATGATGTATGAAAAAGCCAGTTTATCCCCTGAGCCTGAGTTACACTCCCCTTTTTTTTTTTTTTTTTTTTTTTTTTTTTTTTTTTTTTTGTTGACTTTACTTTTAGAAGCAGTTTGTCTTTGAATCAGACTCAGAAATGTCCATTTACTTCCTGTTTGTTGTCCTCATTACCAAGAGACTGCAACTGCCCTCTGGCAGCCACAGTTGGAGGTCCTCATGCTGAGTGGTCTCTGGCTAACTGTTCCAAGATGCCTAAAGACTGCTTAAAAGGACACAAGTGTTAATCCACACACAGCAGATGCTCCAAAACCTTTTCATGTACCAGGAGTAGGGGTATATAACTTAGATGTAATTTATGGAGGCTAGATCTAAAAAAGATCCTACTCAGAATATGACTTAACCAAAATCCTTTGGTTGGACATTTTAAATTTTACATTTTATAAATAATTGTAGAAAAATAAAAATTATGCAAATCAAATCTCCTCTTATACAAGCATCCAAATAGTTGTTTAACATTTCAAATGTTCCATTATTTGTCTTTTTATCATATTTAAAATATAAATATAAGAACTGATAAACTGCATAATATGAGGTCTTAAACACCAATTACTGAATGTCATGGGTCAAATACAGTCCTAATAAAGCCAGTGCTGTTTGAATTATGTAAATCGTGACACTATCTATTCAAATATTCACATACCGTTTATGAGTTTACTTGTTATTTACTTTTAATTGTTACTGCTTTCATGTATTTCCCAAACCACTTTCAAAAAGATCAGGTATCAGCCCTTGGGAAATGGTAGTATTAGTTTCTACAGGCTTTTTCATAAAATATGCAAGTCATCCCCAAAGCTACCTAATTTATATAATTTAAAAGTATTTTAATTTATGAGTGTGTTCTAGGCACCAGATGCGTATGAATATAATTAAGGGCAATAAATACCTCCATTAGTCTTAATCTTATTGTGGGAAGCACATGGGCCCCTTCTCTACACTTGTTCCAACTTCTGCATCCTCTCACGTGTCCAGGGAAACGGTGGGTGCAAGTGTTTTGCCTGTCACCTAAAAGGCAGACCCTAACAGTTCTGTGCTTCACATCCTGCAGCAGCCTGCGAAGCAGAAGAAACAAACAGACAGGGAGAAGGGCTGCACCCTGTTAAAATGTTCACACATGCCTAGGCAAAGATGCTCTACAAATCAACACAGCGCCAGGAGCCACTGAGAGATGCAGAGCCTTCGTTCACTTCCCCCAAACATCTTGCTAAAAATTTCCAGAGTCTGGTATGATGCTTGCAGGAGGCTTTCCAGCCACACACTAGAGCCTGTAACCGAGAATCAAATCTGGAGACCCACACCGAATGTTTTGCTTCAGCTGAAAATCTTGTGGTTGGAATGCACAGCCGTGTTTATTTATACCTTGCCCAGGAACATTTTGAGAACTGTAGTTTCAGCCACGACATATGGTCTGCTGAAGGCCTGAAATCTATTTTTTTTTTTTTAACAAAGATGTTCCTTGGTTTCGTGTTTTCCCCCTCTTGCCATTCATGTTACTAGAGGCTGCTGTGATAACTCTATTTTTATAGTGCCTCAAAAATAAAATCCTGATAAAATACTACACTGTTTAGAGGTTTCCATAATACCATAATCTTTCTACTACTTCTAGAAATATGACTCAAATGAAAATGTGCACGGGGCTTGTTGTATAAGAGGCCCTCTCAGTATCAGATGAATATGCATGGCTGGGTGTATTACCATCCATCTCCAGACCAAATATTTGAATTCTGGAGATTTTTGGTAGAGCTTGAAACTTCTACTCGCTGCTCTACTTCACATCAGTAAGTAAATCACAGGGACCGTAATTTTGAGATTGTAATTCTGCTGAGTTCCGTGATTATCGGAGAGTCAAACCTGCACCTCTCTTACATAGTTAATCTTTCTCTGAGAACAGCCTTTCTCCTGGCAGACTTGCATTCCTCAGGTTCTTTGTAGTTCAAACATCCAAAGGGACTTCCAACTTTAAAAATACATTTTTTAATGAAATGGGAGAAAGTGATGTAGTTTAGTGTGGAGAGAAGCAGGCCACTTTTTGCAGGTCATTTTGAAAAAAAAATCATAGTGAAAATGTGCTTTTATTGTAGCTTCCTGAAACATCTTAATGGATATAGAACCATCGCACACCTTTTAAAACTCCATTTGACAAGTTTTGGTGCAATTATAATATGCAGTAAATCATCTTGAAATTAAGAAAAAGAATCAAGCTACATTAAAGAAGAACCTAGCTCTGTGTTGAAATGTTCAGTTATCTTCCACATGCCCTGTTTTTCTTCTCTTCTGCCAATAAGTACTCTGTCTGTTGTTTTCTTTTAAATTAGTTATTATTTAGTTACTTATTTTATATTAAAGACAACTTTCCAGAAGAATATCATGCCATATTGGGAACAAATGTTAAGTTCACAGCACAATGTATTTGGCAGAAGTATCCAGATACCTCAAGCCAGTGTTACACAGTTTTCTCAAATTATGCAACTTGTCTTATATCATTGCGCTTTTTTCTTAATATGTGGTTGATTTTTTTGTGGCTCACAGTTCTAGGTGATACAGTGTGCCAATGTCAGGGAAGGTGTAGGGCCAGAAGTGGTAGTTGACTGCTCACATTTAATGAGCAGTCAAGAAACAGAGATCTGTGCTCAGTTTTTTTTTTTTTTTTTTTTTTTTTTTTGTCCTTTCTATCTAGGCAGTGCTGCTCATGTTTAGGGTGGGGACCATCAGTTAGTTAACATACACATACATATATATTTCTAAATCAATTTGGTGCTGCTGAAATTTATATGCGTTTGTGTTGACCACTTTGAATTAGACCACCTTTTGGAATGGGAGCTCATCCTTATAAAGACCGACTCTCAGCAGCCATTAATGGGCTATAGCTTTTCATGTAGGCATGGACAGTTGCATGATCTCCCTATCCACTTGACATGGAAGATGATGTCCTTTTCTCAGGTCCTGTGTACTCAGTCAAGTGGTTTAGATTCCATGAGTGCATTTTCTGTATCATATACAGAAGGCATCATCTCACAGAAGACATCCGGGCCTTCTGCCTTTTATGGTTTATGTGTTTTCATATAAACATAAAGTATACTTCCTCATGACTTGTTCAAACATCCATACCGTTATGTATCCCACCCCTCTCCTTTTTCCTCTGTATTACTCTTCTCCAGGCTTAGCCTTGCTACTCTCAACATGTTTTACCATTGTAGGCTCTATCTTCCTTGAACTTCAAAAGACTTTGGGTTTTAGTGTCCTCAAAAATGAAACAACATGTCTCTGGCTTTCTCTCTCATTAGTGAAAGGACAGGTCTGTTTAGGAGACAGTTGTGAGGAGGGACAATATCTGTGTTTCAGCACTAATGAAGTGACCAGTGTGAAAAGCAAACCTTGGGAAGAGCTGCAGCATCACAGTGAGTATCATCGCTCATTATTTACATTCATGTTTGTAAAGAAAGGGAGCTCCCTACAGTGTCCCCCACTGACACAAGCTAAATGAGAATAGACTCACTCTGCTTGCCAAATTGTGGGATGAAAATAGTTTAAAATTTTGAAAATATACAGAAAATTAAATATAATAACATTCCTAAAGTTTGTGTTTTGAAGTATGAATTAAAATCCCATGTAACTTCAAGATTTCCTGTTATCACCTATATTCATAAAACTGTATTATTTTAATTCTTATTTACATGTCAAATGCTCTGCCAATAGAAAATGCAGATATTTTCATTATGATTCATAATAGCAGCAAAATTACCATTATGGAAGTGATGTGGGACATGCTTACTCTTCTAAACCTTTAGAGTTCATGTTCTCCTCTGACCATGAACTGACATTTTGACAATTATTTTCTCAGGGATTAGCTACCAAAAGAACACTCAGTGGTATAAACAACACTGATCACAGTCCCCAATACATTCTAACTGCAGTAGCTCTTGTCTTCTTTACACAGCCAGATTCGCCTCAATTTGAACAACAAACCTGAAATTCTAATGTATGGCCTGTAACTCTGGAAAACGCAAGGCTATCTTTTCTCTCCCAAGGTAGCACCTGGTGAACCATCAGCCACTCAGACACTCCATGAGTGGTTCAGTTTCAGGCTGGTGGCTTCAAGTCACACTTTCTCCTGCATCCAGAGTCCATTTCCTCTGTGTTTGAGGCCAACTCATGGAATCACTTAACCCAGCAGGACATAGTTATCCTGCTGTTATGTGCCTGAGCAGGTGGTTGCTTCTCTTCTGCAGTCAACCAGGTTTGTGAAAAACCACTGTGAAGTTTTAAGTTTGCTTCTATTGAATAGAGTGGAAAGTTCATCAAGACTAACTCTGGCGGCTAGCTACTATCCTGAAACTGTTAACCTTGGAAGTATCCTCTTTCTGCTGATTCCCATGGGGATGTTTACAACTCTACTTGATATTCAGGGATTGCCTTACTCCCTGTTGCTCTTAAGGTATATTATAGATTTTGGAAGAAAACAATCTCCAGGGAGATTGAGAGAGGAGTCATCAGAAAGCATTATGTACATGTAGGAAACTGTCAAAGAATTAATTTTAAGAAATACACACTTTCAGTTATGAAGGAGTTCAAAGAATCTGATGCACAACATGTGCTGAGATGGATGTTGCGAATGAAACTGATTGGAATCAATACTGCAAAACGTATACCAAATCCTTGCATTTTATACTTTGAATGTACATGATCCTTACTTGCCACTTAAATATCTTAACATAAAAAGAAAAACTAAGTCACTACCAAAACTTAATGTGCCCATTTTGTTTTCTAACATGAAAGGCCTGGGTCCATAAATTTAACCCTAATCTGAATCCTGGTTATTCCACAGTTTATTCTTATCAGGTTACACTCAAGTATACCCATCAAATATGGTATTGAATATGAAAACATTGACAGTGTGAAAGAAGTAGTTACTGGTCCCAAAATATACCATTAATTTTTGTACACACCAATTGTTAGTGCTTTTCGTTAGACTGTATGTTCCTTAAAGAGAAGTGTGCTCATAACACAAAAGCTACACTGTCTTGTACAGAGTTGGCACTCCTTCTGCCTTACATTAACTGAATAGAAATTGGCACGCAATAAAATAAGTTAAATGCGACACATCAAAAGTTTTATTTGGCTTTCCCAAAACAGGAAATGACTCTAAAGTAGCAGTATAAGTGGTGATGAAAATCTCACAATAAAAGCTTAATTTTCACTGAACTATTGAAGGCAAGCACCAGCATTCATTGTTGGGGAACCATATGAAAATGAAGGGTCATGCTGAGACACTCTGTAGGGAAAAACAAGTCAAATGCCTATGCCGTTTTTCCCTTGGGGAAAAGTGAACAGTGAATTTCTTATAGATTATTTTAAGATACTCATTGAAGCCATGAGCAACAAGCAATCAGCATTCTGATTTTTCTCTCTTTTTTCTCACTGGCACATTAGGGAGCTCATTTTTAAAGATGTCTAATTGATTTAATCTGAAAGTGTTAAATCATTTTTACAAAGAAATAAAATGGGATCCAAAGGTATACGACATTACTTTTAATAAATGGAGCTACAGCTACACTAGTATATTTATTTTATTATTTATATTGACTAAAGATTAATAATATGAAGTGATATAGCATTATAGGCGATGAGTTCATATTGAGCAACTTAGTGGATGAGAAAGGGGGCTTAATGTATTTGGTAAATGTCTCCTTTGTAGTAAAAAACAGTAATATTTTTTCTTCATTTAACTCCAGAACATTCCTCTAAATAGTTACACTAATCCTTGAAGATTTGGAATGCTGATATTTCAATGACTCAAGTGAAAGTATTGTTTCTAATAAATGGTATTTTAAAATATAGCAACACAGATAATATAAGGAGCATACTTCTTACAAATTAAGAGTTTTAAGTTCTCATAAATTATTAACAAGTTTTAATTTGGGACTTCTGTAAATGAATAAATGCCCTTTGTACAAAAAAAAAAAAAAAAACTGGGAGGATAACTTAACTCAAAAACCCCAAAAGTCCAAAAGTAGTTGACCTCTATCCAAATGATCTGCTGCATAGAACATACAGCTTTTTGTGATATTATTCCTTTCACTTATTTTATGCCCAACGATCATTACTTTGAGGCAAATGTTTGGTCACTTCATTGAAAGATCTGTTTAAGCAATGTATTGGATTTAGCTTCAGTGAAGCATCCTGACTATTCTGGGCAAAAACAAAACGTCAATCCTGAGCTTTAGAAGAAATATGAAGGCAGCAGACATGTGAACCCTTAGATCTTCAGATCCATTGCTTTCATCTGAAGATTTTGCCTTGATGTCTAGGGACACTATCTGTTTTTCCTCGTAGTGTCTGGGATAAGAAATCACTGACCCAGTAATGTATCTTGTCCTCTAAATCCTTTTGATTCCATTCACTCTTACTTAGCTTTTATTTCTACAGGAAGACGGAACAAACAAGCATCAAATGAATGTCAATTAATTACACAATTTTTCTGGAGCACCACAGTCAGATCTAATCTAATTTTGAAACTTCCCATATTTAGAGTATTGCAGACACTTTGACCAATCTGTGAGTCTGTTCCCTGTTCAGAACAAGGCAGACAAGTTAACTACAAAAATGTGTTACCCCTTGTCCATTCAAATTGAGCCCATTCTTAGCTGGCATCAAATTATTTTGATTATTTCTTCTTCAAGGGTACAGCCTGATAATATTTATTTGTTTATTTATTTATCCAAGTCAGAGTTCTTTCTGTTACCATTAAAAAACAATAGTCAGGAGTGGGAGCTCACTGATTCTAGACGGACAGCTGGGGAATCTGCATGGGACCAAACTGGGCCCTCTGAATGAGTGTGACAGTTGAGTGGCTTGGGCAGTCTGTGAGGCTACTGGTAATGGGACCAGGATTTATCCCTAGTGCTTGAACTGGCTTTTTGGAGCCCATTCTATTTGGAGGGATACCTTTCTCAGCCTAGATATAGGAAGTCACCATAGCTTTATAGGCCCTGCAGTGTACATGTTCTCTAGTGTCCTACCCAGTTCTTGTTACTGCTTCTCATGAATGGAATAGTGAATGTAAATTGTGGTCACTATTATACCCACTGGTGTGATTAAATTAAAAATTCAGGCTATAGATAAAAGAGCTCTTCCTGTGTCTTCAGACTTTCAATGTGCATGTGTGCAGGGAGGGTGTTTGCTGGGAAGCAGACCTGTAATATCGCCAGCCCATGATGCCTTCCATTTGATGGTTGCATATAATTAAAATGAATAGCCAGGTGCAAAAAAAAAAAATGTAGCAGGGGTTAGATTTTATATTCATTCTCAAGTAATTTTAGACAGCAATCCTCTATTCCAGGTGTATAGAGCAGGGTATTGATTGGGATCAATTGGATAGCAAGGAAATGTTCAAGGATAAAAGCTGCATATGTAAGATTTCACTGTGCAGTTCAAAAGTTTGCTACGACTGTGTAGCATTCACTTTTGTGTGATGTACAATGGGAGTCCATTTTATATTTCTGCAGTCAATATGACTTACTCCAGAATAGTGTGATAGTGTTCCTACCCCTAGCAGTCCCCATAGTGTACACTGTCTCATGCATTTCCATTCCTGAAGCATTTCCTCTGATCCTTCTGCTAACAGTCACAGAACCATTACAGAAATTGCTGCCTGCTTCTTCCATCAATTCCTGAAAACACTGTGTTGGACTCTTTTCTTAGACTCATGTCTGTGTTTTAGTAATATTTTAAAATTTTGGGTTATTTATTTTGAGATTTAATTTGTTATATATTTCTACTGGGAAAAGACTTTATTATTATTAAATTATGATCCCTATATTTAAGTAAATATTTTTTCTCCCTAAAGGTCTATGTCATTTAATATGAAGATTAGCTTTGCTTTATTTACAATGTAACATTTTTCTTGATAATTCCCTGTTCTGTAGTGACCATTTTTATTAAGCAACATAAAGTGCGTTTATTTTGCATTTGTACTCTCCTGAATCAAACAACGGTTTAATTTTAATAATTTGTTCCAATTATACTGTAACTTATATGTTTATATTTATCACTTATTTTCATACCTCGACTTCACTTTTTTTGCTATTTTTATCATGTTTATGCCTTCTAGATGAATTATTTTATCATTACTATCCCACTTTTCCCTAAAACTTGTTCAGAATTTATGCATTCACTAATAATACAGTGGTACATTAAAAGTTACAATGTGTAATTAACTTACCCATGTATGAAATTAATTTTTTCCAATAATATGAGGACTAAGGGCATGTTTATGGCATGTGCTCTTATCCTTGACCTACTGTTGTGTATTTGGCTATTCCAATACCCAAATGAATATTGTTTCATGTAGCCAATGCATAGTTTTGCTTTCTACTTATTATTTGTTTGTTCCCTTCCTCTTATAGCTCTGATCTGCTTTATAACACCATTTTATATACAATATGACATTTTAAAATTTTATATAGATAATATCTTTTTGGGTTTTTTTCTGACACTTTTATTTCTTTTTTATTAATTTTTTAATTTTTATTTAAATATCAATCCCAGTTCCCTCTCTCTCCCTTTTTCCCTCTCTCCCACCCTCTCATGCCCCCCAACCACCCTCCCCTCCTGTCCCCACCCCCACTCCACATATAGGGTGATTCCCTCCAGGAGAGGGAATCTAATCTGTCAAGTCATTTGGAGTACAGAATAGGACTTCTCTCCTGTCTCTAAATACCACCCTGATCGTGCCCGATCTCTTCTGATCTCAGAAGCTAAGCATGGTTGGGCCTGGTTAGTACTTAGATGGCAGATAATATTTTTATGATGAAATTCTGCAATATTTTTAAAAATATTTTTTATTTAACTTTCAACTCTGGAGATAATAATATTGTTAAGGCATTTAGCTCTAATTTCACAATTACTGCTTTCTTAGATCTTAAATATTTGTATTTTTATACATATCAATCCCAGTTCCCTTTCCCTCCCATCCTCCTATCCCCCATCAATCCCCCCATCCCATCCCATCCCCCATCTATTCCTCAGGGAGGGTGAGGACATCCAGGGGTAATCATCAGAATCTGTCAAGTCCTTTTGGGGTAGGGCCTAGGCCCTCTTCTCTATCTCTAGGCTAAGGGAGTAGTATCCTTCAATTGGGAATGGGCTCCCTAAGGCTGTTCCTGCAATATGGATACATCCTGATCCCACTGCCAGAGGTCCCATATACTGCCCAGTCCTCATAACTGACATCCAAGTTAATGGGATCTGGGTGGGTCCTATGCTTGTTTCCCAGCTATCGGTCTGGGGTCTGTGAGCTTCCCCTTGTTCAGGTCAGGTATTTCTGTGGGTTTCTCCAGCCTGGTCTTGACCCCTTTGCTCATCACTTCTCCCTCTCTGCAACTGGATTCCAAGAGTTCGACTCAGTGTTCAGCAGTGGGTGTCTTCAAAATCTTAAATATTATATTATAGTAAATTCTAGCATCAACCTGTTAGTATTCTGGAATAAGTGTCAAATACAAATAAGGTTCATTTAGAGAATATTCCAATGCTGATCCCATTGCTTTACAAGTTTTCTGTGTCTAAGGATCAAAGTTGTCACTATCACATCTATCTATATCCTTCCAGGTGTCATTGAAAGCCTTATGTATATTCATTCATTAATTCTTGGAAGTTATTAGCCTCTTTGGTTTTTTGCGGCAGGGTTTCCCCATGTATCTCTGGCTATCCTGGAACTTACTCTGTATATCAGGCTGGTCTTGAACTCAGAGATCCACCTGCCTCTGCCTCCTGAGTATTGGAATTAAGGGTATGTGATGTTAACCCTTGTTTCTCAAGTCAAAAGAAGGAAAAAAGGGAAAGACACGCACAAGCACGTGCACGAGTGCACGTGTGTGCGCGCGCGCGCGCGCACACACACAGACACACACACACACACACACAGCACTACCACCACTACCACCACCACCAACAAAATAACAAATCAACAATCATTTGCCATTGATCTCTTTCAACACCAGTGGTCTCAATTTCCCTCAAAAGGGCACAGGCTAAAGTCTACTTAGCATCTATTCTATGTCCAAGAAACACACCTCAACACCAAGAATGGACATTATCTTAGAGTACACTGTTTACCATACTTCAACCAAATGGACCTAAGAAGCAAGCTGGTGTAGCCATTTTCATATCTAACAAAATAGACTTCAAACCAAAATTATTCAGAGAAAACAGAGAAGAACACTACACACTCATCATGGGAAAAATCCACCAGGAGCACATTTCAGTTCTTAACATCTTATGGTCCAAACACAAGGACATCCAAGTTCATAAAAGAAACACTATTCCAGTTTCACTGTGTTTCAATAACTACTTCATTCTTTATGGAAGCCCAGTGAACGTGTCTCCAAGCACTTTATTCTCAACCTATCACTTCTTTCATTTTTATGCTGGCTGTGCTAGACTGATTCACCAACTCTTTCTTTAGCTGTGTATAATCTCCTATTTCTTGCCTTCCATGACTTTGTGTTTGCTGACTTTTATATTTGGAAGTTCTAGAAGTTAGAATATTTTGCATAAACTTATCATAGCTTCTATATTTTAAAACTCATTGCAATCTTTCAGGGCCACAGTGGCATAATGTAGTAAAGGGATGTGGACTCTGTTTCCGCTTGTTTCATTATGGTACCTGAGTTCCCTCTGTGTTCGTGTTGCACTGTATATTTTGCTTTGGTGTATTTACAGCTCAGCCCGCAGGACCTTGGATATGTGAGAGCAGACAGGTTTGATCTTTTGCCATCTAGAACTGCCAGTACTCCTTCTGCCACCTTTTCCAATTTGACTTGTTTTTGACACTCCAGGAGCACAAACTTGCACTATAGTTCAACTGATGCATATGTACAATGTTAACCATCAGTTTTGTTCTAATGAATACCAAGGCACCTTCATCTTTTATTTATTTGTTTATTTATTTTGGATTTTTCATGCGGGCTTTTTCTGTGTAGTTTTAGAGGCTGTCTAAATATTGGAAAATAGTTTGTGATTTAAAGGTGAATGTTGAAAGAATATTTAACAAAAATAAATGATACGCACTAATTATTTTCCCTTCAACTTTCTCCTCCTTAACCAATTTATGATCTTGGTGTCCCAGGCAAATAAAATAATTTAAATTTTTTTCTAGATACATAGCCTGATGCAGTAGAGAACACCTATCAGAATCACTGGTGTGAATTCTACATAGTGACTTTCAGAAGTTAAGAGAAAAATGTGACCTCATTATAATAGGGTATTTGAAGGAATGCACCACTTAGTTGAGTAAAAAATCGATACCAATACTCCACTGCAGTTTTGTCTTTTCCCAATGGCAAACCGCTTCTAAACAAAATAGAAAGATGAGGTGATATTCAGTCTCCAATAATTGTAGTAATATGAGCCCTCAAGAAACACCTCAAATCTTTTTACTTTGTTGTAGAGACTTTTAATCTTCCAGGAGTTTAGCAATACAGAGTGATTGAATGCGAAGGCAGGGGATGATGCAACTGGCTTCTCAGCAACCAGAAGCCACTAGAAAATTTTTTCTTTAAGAGAAGATCATGTATATTTTATAAAATGTAAAAAACTTCAGTTAAATCACTTAACTAAACATCGGTTGAATTTAAATACATTCGTGGGCTTCATTGCTTTTTAATTAAAAGATTTATTCTCTGGGTTTAGAGAAGTAATAATAAAACATGCCTGACAGCCCTGCATCTATAGGACCATTGATCTCCACGTAATGGATTGACCCTGATGATAATGTATGAAGTTATATGCTGAATGACACCTGGAGACCTGTAAGGATGCTGTTCCCTTGCTCTGTACCTCCTCAATTCCCTCATTTTCTGCCTTTCTGTTTTTGTTTTTGTTTTCTGCAATTTTTTTTTCAAATGTCTCATGCAAACTAACCCAATTTTCTAAAGGAATTTGGTCAAATGAATGTCTGACTTTCTCACTGGAATGCTGTAAGGCCACTTGCATTGTTTGTATGAAAGTCACAAGAACAGGGAGTGAGAAAGGTCTTCTTGATGAGCTGCAACTACATCAGAAAGAGAAAGCATGTAGACAGTCCAACAGCTCCAAGGTGTATAACAGTTGTCAGAGTGAGCTCCAATAAGGGTTTGCCTTGAGAGATGATGGCTTGTTTCTCGGATACAGTGTAGTGTTCTACACAGGAACAGATTAAAGAAATGAGTGTGCTATGGAGATATGCTGATTTCCAGGAATGACCGCAAGCTTACTTTGTTAGGGTTCCTTGAGGCTAAGATTCCAAGAATCTCTATTTTTATTTGATTTCTTGGATAATTGTTATGCTTAGCAAACTTCTGGCACAATTAATTCTGAATCTCTTTTAAACTTTTATACCTTCATAACCTGTGATTCTTTCCTATGATTACTTTATGCCAAGTCTACAGGACATACATTCAGTGACCACTGCACAGACGTATTATGCAAATATATTGAGACTATTGATTGATCTAGTTAACTCAGAAACCATTAATATGCCAAGCATGGTGGTTCTAAATACTTCCCATATCTTGCTCTATGTTGTTGTTTATTTAATAATTTAGTGATGCTCTCAGGCGCTAATTAATTAATCAGAATAAGAAAATTACAACAGGAACCCAATACCTTGCCATGACTCAGTTGGTTACAATGCCTGCTGCACAAACATGAAACCTGAGTTTACATCTCCAGCAGCCAATGGCCTGTGTCTCCCCTTTTAGTTTCAGGAAGACGGAGGCAAAAGATATTTGTAGCTCATTAGCCAGCCAACTTAGTCAAATTAATGAGCTCCAGGGTCAGCTCCTATCTCGGAAAAATTACAAGGAAAATACCTATCATCTGTCTCTGTTCTCCACATGCATGTGCACACATACACATGTTGATATAGGAATAGCATACACCACATATAGACATATGCATACAAAGCACTTTCCCCCAAAAAACAGGGCCATGTTTGTATTGGGACTGGAAAAGTGCAGAATAAGAAACACTTTTGAAGTACAATTTAAAGATGCTATGTGGAGGACTGATGTAATGATGTGCTGGGTTTCATCTCTCCAGAAACAAAAGACCTGGTGTGGAGTATCAGCCATTTTCCATAGTGTGCACACGATGGCCATTTGTAGATAACACAATTTTAGAAACCCACCAATCTCCCACGAGTTAGGCTCTAGGTGTTTGAGATGCACTACCATGAATAGAATTGCCCTGATACATAAATTAAGAGTGGGGAATCAATGTTAACAGGTCTGATAATAAAGCACTGGGAGGGTGTAGAGCAGAGAGTCTGTCCTTATGACTGAGGAAGGCAGTGGCTAGAAGCCCAGGGTTTGTATCTGCTCCCCTCATGCTTCCTCCTGAGCCTAATTTCCCTTTTTGACTTTGTAAGCCCTTGTCTGCACACCCCCTCACATACACACACACACACACACACACACACACACACACACGCACGCAAACGCACACACAAACGCACGCACATGCACACAAAATTTCTTGATTTGGGGAGTAGTTTTTCCATTTCTAGAAGGCAAATGCTTTGATATAAAAAAAAAAAGAGCCTGTTTCAATTCAAGACCAGGATACTGTCAATCCCTCTCAAATAACCTAAAGTTCAATTAACTCCTCCTTTGTAATATTCATTGTAAATTTCTTTCAAACTCGAGTATTTACAAAAGCAAAATTTCCCTGGAAGT
Source organism: Phodopus roborovskii (assembly GCF_943737965.1). Lineage (NCBI taxonomy): Eukaryota > Metazoa > Chordata > Mammalia > Rodentia > Cricetidae > Phodopus > Phodopus roborovskii. The sequence continues at coordinate 68,476 of NW_026125195.1, read as the reverse complement.
TAGCATTTCTGCAGGGCTACAGAATACTCATTTCTTTGATGCTAAAGTGTATAAAAAGAGCCACTTTCTGGCCAGTTCCTATGAAAAGACTTCCTGAAAAGGTTTCACAAACTTATTATCACATGCCCTAAGCCCAAGGTACAGGAAGAGGTCCACAAACCAACTGAAATGTGTTAAGAGTTCAAAACATGACTTTCTTCTCTTTGAGGGCTTGATTTGTTAATGCAGCTTCTAACAGATCTGATGCATGAAGAATAAAGTGCATCTTGTCTGATTTCTCAACAGTGTTGCCTCTGCTCTTCCTTAGTCTGTTCTTGGAAGCAATTTCAGTTGGAGAGGAAGAATCCTCTGCATTGCAAACAATCCAGGATTAGAATATTTGTTTGTGTTCTGTTGTATGATCTGCCACTGTTAATCACCAAGGAAGCAGGGCATTTTAAATAAATTTTTCAGGCAGAATCCCTTCACACTTTTTAAACAAACATTTCGTATGTGGTCATTGGAAAACTTACATCTATCTTTTTCTACTCAATTGTTACTGATCATGCTTTTTCTATAAAATACCTCACAAGCCTGATGTCTTTCTAAAAAGTATGTGTGGCATAACTATCATATAAAATAGAAATTAAGGACTTCGGCTGTCTTCATAGTTAAAGTCTCATTTGCAGTTAGATGTAACACTTGAATCCAGGGTTTGAGGATGGTTTGATAAGCAATACTGACCCTCTCAGGCTGATGTGTGGATTCATATAATATACTTTGTCAAAACCGGCTGCATATAAACCAACTAGTCCTGAGCATTGCTCTAAAACTTGACATAGTTGAAATCAAAACAGTAAAGAAAAACACTTGTCTCATCCTCATTAAAATCTACATCTCCTTCCTTTCATTTGCACCTATTTTTGGTTTAAGCTGCGATTGCTTCTCACATCAGTGATTGAGATTACACTCTAAACAGATTCTTGTCTCTGGTTCTCTTCCCTAGCTGCCCACACAGCATCCTCCTGCTAGGATAATCACCCTAAAAGACAGGCTTTGCTCCTGTCTCCTAGGAACAAATGACTCCAGAGCCTTCCTTTTGCCATGAGAATGAAGTTCTGTCTCTCTGGCTTTACTTTAAATTTTCTTCTTTGTTGTAAAGAGGCTGGGATACTTATTTTTGTGAGCATCTCCTTTACTTACAAAAGGGCATTTTGGGAGTAGGTGGTATTGTTGACTCTTATGCCTATTCTTGGAACCCTTGTCCTCCTACTAGGTTGACTTCTCCAGCCTTGATGTGAGGGCTTGTGGACAGTCTTATTGTATCTTGTTGTGCCATGTTTGAAAGATATTTCTGGAAGGCCAGCTCTTATGGAGGAGAGGAGGCTCCGGGATAGAGGGGAGGTTCGTGGAGGAACTGGGAGAAGTGACAGGAGGGGAAGCTGCAGTCCAGATGTAACGGATAAGAGAAGAATAAACATTTAAAAAGAGAGAGATAAGGGAGAGAGGCATTTGTGTTTTTCCTTGGACATACTTGTTACTTTGCATCCCCACTTCCCATTTTCCACGGCCAAACTCTGCCGAATAATTAAGATACTTGTAATCACTCACAACCTGGTATGTCATTTTTGACCTACATGAATTACTTCTACTCAACTTGTGGTATTTGAACTATGTTACATAGTGGTTATTTTATAAACTATTAAACTCCGAATGCCAGAATTCATGCTATTTCTTAGTATAAAACACAATACAGTGTATCTAGAATTATTTTATTGAAAGGTCTGTTTAGTTTAAGCATGTTACTGACATGCCTTTGAGTCTGCCCACATATTGCCCACAATCCTGGTTTTCCTACTTGCTATTTGTATTAGGGCTTCCACTTTGATCTTGTTATATGAGAGGAAACAACAGCAATCTTGGAATGTCAGGACTTATTGTCAGGACTTATTGAGATACTTAATTTAAAACTTCCAACAGATAATAGCAGGCCACTAAAAGTAAGTTATTTCTTCATCTAGTCTTTCCTCATTATACTTGAACTACAAATGACCTATCAATGAATCCAGAACCAAGGAGCTAGGTAGGAAACAAGATAATAACCACTATAATAGGCTCATTTACAAAGACATTAGAAATCAAACAAATAGATTTTATTCTGACTTTAAGGTGTGAAAGTGTCTGTCCTAATTCAGCTGTTTCCGATGAACTGAAAATTAGCACCAGCATCTAGCTGTACTGACATGTTGACTAAAGACAATGTATTGGCAAAGAAATCAGCTCAATCATATAGATAAAAGCTAGCTTGGTGGTGACGATAATGACAACAGCTCATTCTTGATGAAGGAAGAGGGGGTCAGAAGATTGAAGGGATCAGTAAGTTGTGAAAAGCAGAAGTCATATTTCATTTCACTTTTCCAAAATACCAAGTTATATTAGTAGCTTGTAAGCTAATTAAAATGTATGATTTGTAAAAAGTAAGACCCTAATTAAATTCAGTAGACCACAAACACAAACAAAATGCATCAAAATATGAGGGGTATTTGTTAGGAAAAACAATGGTTCACCAAGGTTGGGAAAGAATAGGGAGATTGTAAGGGGGAAGGAAATGAATGAACAAAATATATTATATACATGCATGAAAATATCAAAGGAGGGTAAAGAAAATAACAAACAAGTAATTCTTAATATCTTTTTTAAACTCTTAGTATCTTGAGTGTTCAAAGTATTTCATCAATAGCCTGAACACTCAAAGGACAATTTACCTAGAAAATAAAGACCTTGTTTTTTAAAAAATTTAAGTTTCACAGTTTCTGTAAACTTTTCTGCTACATTGCCCTTTGTTTTCCCTCCATTGATATTAGTGTAATTGTATTGTCTTAGTTTGTTATCCATATTATGAACATTTTTCTTCTTGGTTATAGCTTAGTCCATCAGACTAGACCATTGTGCTTTTGACTCAATCAGTTTTATTTTTTTTAACATGCCAAATCTGTCAAATTTTTTTTAGATTAAATATTTCTGACAATTGTTTCTTATGGCCTTTCAGCTCCAATATTTGTTGTTGTTTTGCTGCAGCTGCTGCAGGCAATGAAACATGAACCACAAAACTCAACTAACCCACATGGAGTTTATTGGGAAAGGTAGCAAAGGGAGGGGTAGGTATTGACCAAACTGGGAACAGAGATGGAAGGGGTAAGGGAAGAGAAAAGAGGTAAACACACACACACACACACACACACACTGAGAGAGAGAGAACGAACATGAAAGAGGGTTTATTGGTTTGAAGAGAAAAACTGAACCTAAAGAAATGTCTAGAGACCTACAAGACTGCTGCCAACTAACAATTTGAGCAACTGTGGAAAGGCTACCATAAATGCCCTTCCTAGATAGTGAGATCAACAACTAACTTATCCACCATCATGGAGCCCTCATTTAGTACATGTTGGAAACAGAAGCAAAACCCCCTAACTAAACACTGAGTCAAACTAGAATCCAAATGCAGAGGGAGAGGACAAGACCAGGTTGCAGAAACACATAGAGACAGCTGACCTGAACAAGGAAGAGCTAACGGGTCCCCAGACTGATAGCTGGGCATCCAGCATGGGACTGACTCAGGCCCCCCTGAATATGGGTCTCAGCCAGAAGGACTGAGCAATCTAAGGGATCTTAGAGAGTGGAACCAGGATGTATTCCTGGTGCACAAAAGGACCTTGCAGACACATCCCCATGAAGGGATGCTGCCTTAAGCTAGAGATAGGAGAGAATTCCTAGTCCCTACTTCAAATGGCATGACAGATTTACATGACCCCACCTGGATGGCATTGCCCTATATGTGGAATTGGGGTGGAGGGATGGGAGGAGAGGTTGGTCAGGTTGCATGTGAGGGGACAGAGAGGGTAAGAAGGAGGAAGAGAGGGAGGGAGAGGGAACTGGGATTGAGTAAAATAAAAAAAAAATAAATAATTAAAATAAAAAAAGAGAAAATGGGCATTACAAAAGCAAAACTGGCAAAAAAAAAATCTCAAATAAACAAAACACACTATTACAAAAAAAAGATTTCCTAGAATTACATGAAAATGAATGCGTCCTTATGGTACCCAATGGACGCAGTGCTAAGACAAAAGTTCATAACATAAGTGCCTAAAAACAAAAGGAGAGATCTCTTACTAGAAATTTAACAGCACACCTGAAAGCTCTAGAACAAAAAGAAGTAATCACACCCAAAATGAGTAGACCACAAAATGTAATCAAAACCTGGCTTAAATCAATAAAATAGAAACAGAACAATACAAAGAATCAGTGAAACAAAGGCTTGGTTCTTTGAGAAAGTTAGCAGGATACACAAATCCTTATCCAAACTAACTAAAAGGCAGAGAGAGAATATCCAAATGAACATAATCAGAAATGAAAAGGACATATAATAAGAGACACTGAAGAAATCATAAGTATATAAAACCTGTATTCCACCAAAGAATGTAAAAGAAATGGATAATTTTCTCAATAGGTACACTTACCAAAGTTAAACAAAGATCAGATAAATAATTTAAATAAGCCAATAACCACTAGTGAAATAAACTAGTCATTAAAAGTCTTTCTGCCACCCCCCCAAATCCCAGGGCCAGATGGCTTTAGCTCTGAATTCTACCAGACTTTCAAAGAAGAGTCAACATCAATTTTCCTGAAATTATTCCGAAAAATAGAAACAGGAGGAGGAACAATACCCAATTCATTTTATTAGGTCACAATTACCCTGATACCCAAAACACATAACGATTGAACAAAGAAAATCACAAACCAACATCCTTTATGAACATGAATGCAAAAACACTTGCAAACAAAATCCAAGAACATATCAAAAAGATCATCCAGCAGGATAAAGTTGACTTCTTCCTAGAGATGCAGGTATAGTTCAATATATGAAAATTCACCATACTAAAACAAAAACTGAAAAGAAAAAAAACATATGTTCATCTGATTAGATGCAGAAAAGGCCTTTGACAAAATCCAATACCCCTTCATGATAAAAGTGCTGGCAAGATTACAGAAGAAAGGATCATACATAAACATAATAAGAACAGTTTACAGCAAGACTATAGTCAACATCAAATTAAATGGAGAGAAACTCAAGGAATTCCTCTAAAATCAGAAACAAGGCTGCCCTCTCTTTCCTCATCTATTCAGTACAGTACATGAAGTTGTAGCTAGAACAGTAAGACAACTGAAGGAGTTCAAATGGATGCAAATTGGAAAGGAAGAAGTCAAAGTATCATTATTTGCCAATGATATATAGTACATAGGTGACCCTAAAATATTCTATCAAAGAACTTTTGTGTAAATAAAGAATCTATTCTATTTTTCTTCTCTCTTTCTTTCTTCCTTTCTTTCTTTCTTCCTTCCTTCTTCCTTCCTTCCTTTGCTCCTTTCTTTCTTTTCTTTTCTTTTTTTTTGGAAGCTGTCCAGGAATTAGCTTTTCTAGACCAGGCTGGCCACAAACCCACAGAGATCCTCCTGTCTCTGTCTCCTGAGTGCAGGGATTAAAGGCGTGTGCTACCACAACTCGGAATAAAAGGAAAAAATAGAAAAAAAAGAAAACAAATATTGTTGCATGCTTCTGTGGGGGGGAGGAGAAAGGGTCAGGGAGAGATACAGAGACAGAGAGAACAGAAGAGATAAGGGATAAAAAGAGACTAAAGGGAAATTAGGAAGGAAGAAAAGGAGGGCTATGAGGGGGCGAATTGGTCAAAGAATATGATGTAATTAAAAGAATTATCTACGAATCCCTGCATTATATATATACACCAACAAAAATTTACTGAAAATATTAGAATATTCAAATATTTTAAAACCATAATTAGAAACCAAGCTTCAGAAGATAAAGGTTGAAAAATGTAGGTTTCCTACACTGCTATATATTTGTACTGTATTATTTTGTTATGCGAAATACATGCTAAGGTAAAACTGACATAAAATAAGGTATGTTTTCAGTGCATAACTTTAGAGCACTGTACGCACCTATAATATCATATGCATCAGTCCTGAATGATTCTTTGTGTCACTTTCTAACTTCTTCCTTTTGCTTTCCTGAACCCTTTCTCTCTGCTTGTCATTAATATACTTCCCATCATTATAAATGGACTTACAGTTTCTTGAGATTTACCTAAGTGGAATAATACTCTGTATATTCTTTTTGTTAGTATGGTTATCTTTGTTTTTATTGATATTCTTATCTTAATCAATGGTTCATTTCCTTTTAGCTTGAAGTAGCATCCCACTATATTGATATGCTAGTAATGAAAAGGCAATGTCAATATTAAATCATATTATTTTTGTCAATGAATCTTTCTCTTCCCAATTTGACCACACACTGTCCAAAGGACTTCAGCTAAGAAGTGAATAAGGTGGGTAATCTTCTTGAATTGGTAGAGCTTACAGTTTTCCATTTTTAAAAGAAGTAAATATAATATCCAAATAGACAGATATGCAAATATTCACTGCAGCTGTATTAGCACGGAGCTGTAGTTGACATTATTGCAAATGAAAGAGAAGCAGAGCAGCTGCATCATATTGTGAATTATATTCACACTTCTAAGACTCTTAACAGACTGGTTTAAAAGTAATTGCAGCATTTTATGTCCCCACCAACAGTATGTGAGAATACCAGCCTTACTGCATCCTAACATTCCTTGCGATGGATGACTATAATTTCGAGCATTTTAATAGGTGCTTAGTGGTATCTTATTGTGGTTTTCATTGACACTCCCTAATGACTAATGATTTTGAATATTTTTGCATGTGCTTATATGCCATCTGCAAATAATCTTCTGTAAATTATCTGCTAGTCCTCTTTCCTACAGATTCATGCTGGTACCATGTCCGTATCAGTTGTTAATAATTGGTTTTTCACCTCGTTGGGGGGTTGCATATTTCTGCCTTTTTCACTGTGATAATTTTAATAGATATCAGATTGTGATGTTTACCTTTCAGGTATGGTTGCTTTCCATATTTATAAATATTCTTAAGCTTTTTTTCCCGTTTCCGAGATGTTGATATTACCCTAAATGATAACTTTTGAAAAAAATTTGAAATTTTTTTATCTAGCAAGCATATAATACTTTGCATATATTGAAAGAACTCATTGAAGGCCTTTTTTTGTTGTTTTACAAAAAGTCAAGACTTTCTTTGCATTCCAAACTTTTTTTCAGATAGTATATTTTGATCATGTTTCTCTCTATCTTCTTCCCCGATATCTCCTTCCTCCCTACCCACTCAGTTTTTGTCTCTCTTGCTTTGTCACCCTCCCTCTCAAAAAAAAAAAAACACAAATACACAAAATGGAAGTCAGAACAAACAGACAAAAATCCAATAAGACAAAAAAAAAATGCCCCCCCACACATAACAACAAAATCGCATAGAATTCTTTTTGTGCCTGCCTGGGCATCAAGCTTTAGTGAACTATGATTGATATAACTAATGACACTACATTGAAAAAGAAACTGATTTTGCCTTTGCCAACAGGTATCAGTTCCAAATAGCTTCTTGGTTAGAGGTAGGACTCTATGTCTATTTCCCTCTTTGAGTGCTGGAACCCCATCCAGCTAGAACCTGTACATGTTATGTGCATACTGCCACAATGTGTGACAGTCCTGTTGTGTCTAGAAGATGCTGTTTCCTTGGAATCATTCATTCCCCTCTGATTCCTACAATCTTTCCTCTTCCATATAGTTTTGAGGAAAGGATTTTGATAAAGACATCTCAATTTTGATGAGTGCTCCAAATACTCTGACCCTCTACATTGTCTAGCTGTATGTCTCCATGTTAGCTCCCATCTATCCCGCAAAAGAAGTTTCTCTGGTGAGGCTTGTGTAAGGTACCAATCTATGGGAATAGCAATATGGCATAAGTAGTCATTTTATGATTGTGTTTTTGTAACAGAATAGTAGTGGGTTTTCAATCCTAGGCTGAAGACTTTCTTGGATATTCTACCCACTGCTTCCTCAATGCGGACTTCTTCCTGAGGACTATGGCCCAAGGTTAGAACTAGGGCTGTTTGATCTAGGGCACTGCCATTTCTAATTCCTCCAATCAATCCTCTCCTGGTTCCTAAGTAGTTAATGCATGGACATGTAGAGACCTGGGGGAAAATCAGTTGATTTCCTACTTTTCCATTTGTAGATGTCTCATTTTGTTGTTAAGTTGCTGATTTCACTCTTCCTCATGGCCAAAAACGTCTTCCTTTAAATTTCTTTTTCTATTTTAGAGAAGGGATTATTTTTGTATCCTTCAATATTTCAATTTGTTATTTTACTTTCATAAGATCTTTTCATCGAATTCAATATTTTATTACCTAGATTTCAATTATTTAACACTTTACTTAAACATATAGAAAAGAATAATCCCACTCAAAGACCTTCTGAATATTCTTAGTAGCAACAGCACTAAAATTGGTTGGGGAAGTGGAAAATAAATCTTCAGTTGTCCAGAGGTTTCTGGCATATTTCTTTCCAAACAACTTCCTGCTGGTAAGGGGCGCTGTCATGGGAGGGGGATTCTAAGAAGATGCAGAAATCCTGGCTGTAGTCTGCAAGGATGTTTTGTCCAGCTGTTTTGAATGTAGGATCACCTGGTACTCTGTTTCAGGCGGTCTGGCTTGATCAAACCACAATAGTCTGGAAGAAATCCACAGCTTTTCATTTTCTGTGGAAACAAAAATAGAAACCTTTTCCCCAGTGACTTGTCCTTGCACTTAAATTTTGGAGTCAACGCATTATTTTTAATTTATTATTTTACGTGTCTATCGCAGTTCCCTCTTCCTCCCTCCCTCTCTTCCTCCCTCCCTCCTTCCCTTTTGCCCTCTCTGCCCTCTCACATGCACCATAACCACCCTCCCCTCCCATACCCACACCCCAATTCCATATGTAGGGGAATGCCATCCAGTTAGGGTCATGTAGATCTGATAGGTCATGTGAAGTAGGGACTAGGGCTTCTCTCCTGTCTCTAGGTTCAGGCAGTTATCCCTCCATGGGGGATGTGTTCGCACGGTCCTTTTGTGCACCAGGGGTACATCCTGGTACCACTGTCTGAGATCCTTCAGACTGCTCAATCCTTCTGGCTGAGACCCATATCAGGGGGTCCTGAGTCAGTCCCATGCTGGCTTCCCAGCTATCAGTCTGGGGGTGCGTTAGCTCCTCCTTGTTCAGGTAAGCTGACTCTATGTGTTTCTGCAGCCTGGACTTGTACTCTCCATCTGCATCTGGGTTCTAGTTTGACTTCCTTGAATGTCTGGTTAATTCTGCACTGAATCCATCTGGCCCTGGACTTTTTTTGGTTGGAAGGCTTTTGTTGAATGCTTCTATTTCATTGCAGGTTATAGGTCTATTTAAGTTGTTTGTCTGTTCTTGATTTAATTTTGGTAAGTGATAGTTATCCAGTAATTTGTCTATTTCCTTTAAATTTTCAATTTTTGTGGAATACAGATTTTCAAAGTATGACCTGAAAATTTTCTTGATTTCTGTCTAGTGGTGAGAGTGTTTCCTTCACCTGCTTAGTTGTTTTTTCTTGGCTTTCTGTACTTTCTTTACTTTCCTTAAGGAATTTGTCCATTTCTTCCACTTTTTTGTTTGTTTTTTCCTCCATTTCTTTAAGGGATTTTCTCACATCTTCTTCGAGGGCTTCTATCATTTTTATGACTGTAATTTTTAAGTCGTTCCCTTCTGCTTCCTCTGCTTTGTTGTTGTGTTCTGTTCTAGTTGGTGTAGATTCCCTAGATTCTGATGATGTCATGCTTGTCTTTCTATTTTTAGGTGTTTTCTTGTAATGCCATTTCCCATAGCTTCTTCCAATAGGTGTTGGTGGGCTCTCCCCCTCTCTCTATGGTACCTCTCCAGTGGGCTTATGTGGGTTAGAGGCTCTATAGAAGGTCCCTCCACAGACAGAACACAGGGATTTGGTCAGTGATAAGGGTCCAGTCGAAGATGCCTGCAGTAACCCAGATTGGTCCCGCAGAGATAGGCGGGTCTCTGGGAGGGGCCCAGGGCTCCAGCAGAGGACTGGAGGTGGGGTCAGAGACCAAGCAGGTGGACATTACATATGGTCCCTCATGATAGGCAGGTCTACTTTGTTCAGAGTTGCTCTGAGAAGTCCCTGAAGTAGGGTGGACTGTTGGCTCCACTCTCTGTGCCAGTGCTCAACCAGAGCAGCGGGACAGTGGTCAGTGTAGGTCACAGGGTAGGCGGGACAAGCTCGTGTTGTAGATGGGTGGATGTGTATCAGATCTCCAAGGGTGCTCTCCATGGGGACAGGACACAGGAGTAGCGGGATCAGGGGCCAACCCAGGGTGTTCGTGGGGAGGAGTTGTAAGGGAGAGGCTGCCCCAATTGGGCCCAGACTCACCTCTAGCCAATGGCTGGTGTAAGAGGACAAAGGCTGAGCTGATACTTGGGAAGTATCTGCACGATAGTTGGATCTCACTGGAAATTGGCACTCTCCAGCTGAGGCCTCTTTCTTTAGCAGAGGCCCTGCTTTGGGGATCAAGGATTACAGGTGGCCCCATAAACTGCAAAATCCAACTGTCACCCACATTCAGGGAGCCTATTTTGATCTTATGCAGGTTTCCCATCTATTAGTCTGGAGAAACTAAGCTCCTACTTGCTTGGTTCAGCTGTTTCTGTGGGTTTCTCCAATATGGTCTTGACCCCTTTGCTCATGTTATCCCTCCTCCCTCTTTCCAACTGGACTCCAGGGGTTCAGCCCAGTGATTAGCTGTGGATCTGTGGATCTGCTTCCATCAATTACTGGATGAAGCTTCTATGACAGCAATTAAGGTAGTCATCAATCTGACAATAGGGGAAAGGCATTTAATGTGTCCTCTCCATCATTGCTTAGATCTTTTGTTCGGGTCATCCTTGTGGATTACTGGGGATTTCCCTAGTGCTAGTTTTCTCCTCAACCCCATAATGGCTCCCTCTATCAAGGTATCTCTTTCCTTGTTCTCCTTCTCTGTTCTGCCCCCAACTCTACCTTCCTATTCTTCATGTTCTGCTTCCCCTATCCCTTTCCCCTCCCCACCCTTCCACAATCTTCCTCCCCATGCTCCCAATTTATTCAAGAGATCTTTTCTATTTCCCCTTCTCAAGGGGGTCCACATATGTCTCTTATAAGTTCTTCCTTGTTTCCTGGCTTCTCTAGCATTGTGGACTATAGGCTGACTACCTAAATCTTGAGTAAGCAAAGGTGACCTGCAGCTTGAACTCAAGTGTTCTGACTAAGCATCCTACCTTGTTAACCAGAGCACTGTGCTGGAAATCAGTTCAGACTGACCCAGGAAGTAATTTATGCTTATGGGATCAATGTTTGATGACACATTAGAAGTTCTTACTTGATCTAACTATAATTTAGGACCCATTGATCAACATCCCCTCCCACTGCCAAGTCTTCACAAATCACTGTACTTTCAAAATATTCAGATTGATTTTTTTCAGATTCCCACATAAATGAAATCATATAATTGTTGTATTACTCCACCTGGCTTATTTTGATAAATAAAATGATCTTCATTATCAACCATGATTTTTAAAAATGGCAGCTTCATCTTTTTATTGTTAAATGGTATTCTACTACATGTCCTCCCCCGCATACACACACCCATCTCCCCCATCTTTGTTATTTATTCATCAGCCCATGGATAATTAATTCCATTTCCTGGATATGGTAACTAGTTTTTGGATAAACATTCCAGCAGTATAGATGTCTCTTTCATGTGTTTGAATGTCAACTGGATTTACAGTCAGTAGAGATATTGATAGAACCAGTGATACTCCTGTTTCTGATACTGTAAGTAGCTCTGTGCTCAGCCAGCCAGCTAACTAATATCTCTATTAACAGAACACAAGAATTTACTTTCTCCCACAGCCTCAACTCTCTTCTATTTGCTTCATAATTGAAGGGGAATTGATGCTGGATATTTTTGAACTGCTTGGCAGAAATCATTAGTGAATCCACCATGCTAGCTTCCTTTCCTGAGACATTTCTATTACTGACTCCATCTTCCCTTGTCTATTGGTCTTTCAGGTAGTCTATTTCTTCAAGATGCAATCCTAATAAAGTATATGTACCTTATAATTACTATTTACACTTTCACTTGTTACTTATTTTAAGTTATTAAATAATTCCTACTCTAATGTAACAGTAAGCCTTTGTGTGTTATCAAAGTAAATATGATAAAACAATAAACATTCCTTTAAAACAAATAAATATTTTTAAAACTTTAATATTTTTATTTTAGTGGTTGTATTGTGGTCTATTTAATTATTGTATGATACAATCATTTCCCCAATTATTCTATTCTGGATATCAACTTTACAATTTTTATTATCTTGAATTTGATTAAAAGCTTTTAAAAAAAGCTGAACATTGCAAATATATAAGCCTAGAGTCTAAAAGAAAGGGAAAAACAGAAGCAATGGAGAAATTGCTGGAGACTCAAAGTTGGCTTACATTGAGAACACTTTACTGGATTTAAATAGAAGTGGGAATTTTCCCCTAATACTTTCTTGTTTATTTTATAACGTTCTTTGTCAAGTTCATTACTTTGAAAAGGAGTAACTCATAATTACCATTGAGGATGAGCTATCCTTTCTCCTCTAGGTGAGTGACTGAGTGCCTCCAGCCTGTTAGTTATCCACACCTCATTATTTATCCACACTCTGTTATCCATACCCTGTTATCCACACCCTGTTATCCACCATTCTCCTTGCCTTTTGGACAATCATAGAGTTTTCTCATTTCACCGAATTTGAACTGTACAAATGTATATTTCAGGCAATACAGTTTTAAGTTTGATTATACCAAAAAAGAATCATCAAGTATTTAAGTTTATAGACTATACTGGAATTAACCAACATAAATATGTCTTAGTACTTGTTCATTCTACTGTATATACACGGCAGCACAAAATATATTTCCCAGTGCATTTGACCACCATGAATATCATACTGACCCTTGTATGAGAACTCAGTAATCATTTTATAATGTCCAATGCTACAAAATGTTGTTTGACTAAAATCACAATTCTCATGAATTTTAACATATTGAAAGAATATTATTTGCCTGAAAATAAAGAATAGTGCCTTAATCCTATAATGATATCATATCATTTTATCCATAGGAATAGTACCAATTAAATTTATTTAAAATTATACTAAACCCAGCAACAATCAAACTAATTCTCTAAACCCAGGCTGTTAATACAAGGGAACTATACTAGAACTGCATGGAGTCTAGCTTACGTAGAAGTACAGGTTTGTTTTTGTTTTTGTTTTTTTTTTTCATTCTCCTCAGAGACCAGCAAACAAAAGGGAAGATGAAGCTGTCCAAAAGACAACCCACCTCACACATCCATTTGTGTTCCATCTTAATAATAATAATAATAATAATAATAATAATAATAAAAGCTACTGTTTTTGTACTTTAAATACCTATGGCCTAAGCAATGAAATGTGTTTAAATGGACAAAACAAACACACTAATTCCAATTTGGAAAGTAATTGGGTTACTTTTTATATAATGCACAATTATGTTTAGTAAATTACACAAACGACTGACCTGAATGAAATGCACACATGTGTAGAAAAGCTTAACAGCTACAAAAATGTGGGGGAAACAGCTTGTAAACAACTGTTTTGTTTTGTTTTCACCATCTTTTTATATTCCTGGATCCTTTACCAATATTCCCAAGGTGAAAAAAAAAAAAAACAGGAGAAAAAGAAAACAAACAAAAATTAACTGAAATCATCATCATTAATGTTACCCTGTAAGGAAACAAAGAAATTGAAATCTGGTATCCATCAGCCAGAAAAAAAAAACAAAGACAATGCTGTTAAAATAATAAAATAAATAGTGAGAGAGCCATAATAATCAAAACAGCATGGTACAGAAGACACAGTAACGAGCATTCTTATCAATAGAATACAATAACGAGCCCAAATATAAGTCCGTATAACTACAGCCACTCCATCTTGACAAAGCACCAAAAAGGAATCCTGGAGAAAAAAACAGCATTTTCAGAAGATGGTCCTTGGACAATTGGATATCTAATGAAACTTAACCCTTGTCTCTCATCCTACGCCAATGTCAAGGATCTCAGTGTAGATTTGGTACTGCAAGAGGAAAGAATAGTGACACACAACAAAGTAAGAAATTATACACAGAGTAAGAACTTTCTATAGAAGGCTCCATTCACTCAGGAAACAGGGCCATCCATTATGAAATAAAAACTAGAAAATTTCTGTGCAGGAAAAAAAAAGAAAGAAAGGAAGAAAGAAAGAAAGAAAACTATCAAACAAGAGACATAATAACCCATAAAATGGAAGAAAATCTTTGCTATTTATTCATTGACACAGGATAAATATCTATAATATTCAAAAAAACTAAATAAAATGAACAACCCAGCATAAAATGGGTGATGAAATTAAACAGGGTGCTAAGAAGAAGAAAGAGAATGGAAATAAGCAGTTCTTTTTTTTAAAAGAAGTTCAACATCATCAAACAACAGAGAAATCCACATTCAAGACATTTTGATATTTCACCTCACTTCAGTTAGAGTGAATCAAATGACAAAATATTCTGGTAAATACATTGGGTATGGGGACTACTTCCAAACTGTTGGTGGGAATGCAGAGTGGTGCAACCATCACAAAATTGCCAGAAGCTTTCTCCCTGCTAGATAGTGTTCATCATATCAGATCTAGATAGGCTGCCGGGGAAGAAAAATCATTAATAAAATAAAACAGTGGTGGATGATACATGATGCATTATCAACCAGTCAAAATATGCACACTGGTAAAATATTAGCATGAATGTTCTCAGGCTAGCTAACCACATTCTGATTAGTTCTGAGGCCGCCTCTAGGGAAGGGAACTTCCCTAGTACTGGAAATCTGGTCAAAAATGTACAGATACTATGGGGAGAATATACTACTGATGTTTTGGGATATTCATGTGTAGTTAAATTGTACTCTAAATACTTGTTTTATGCCCATAGATTGGCATAGCTCACAGACTTAGACGGGGAAGCAACAGAGCCTCATGACTGATTAACGTGATGGTGGGAAAAATAGATTTTCTAGTGTCCATCCCTAAATGAGACATCTATTCTATATCATCAGTAGCAAGATGTTTTCTGTCCCACCTGCCAGCTTCCAAATAAACACTCAGAGGCTTAATATTAGATATACTTGTTTGGCAAGTGGCTCAGGCATATTACTGACTAGCTCTCACAATTAAATTAACACATTTCTACTATTCTATATTTTACCATGAGGCTTGTGGCTTGTTACCTCACATCTTACCTCTCTGGTCGCTACATGGCATCACTTTGATTCTGCCTTCTTTCTTTCTCTCTCTCTGTTTGGATTACACACCTAGCTATATTCTGCCTTGTCATAGACCAAAATGACTGTATTCATCAACCAATAAAAGCAACACATATTCCCAGCATGCAGAAGAATATCCAATATCAATAAACTACTCTGAGGTTCAGAATATTTAAGAAGAGGGATCAGAAAGATTATAAAGACCATGAGGATGGGGAGGAGGACCTTCCAGATATGTTGTGGCCATTGTAATCCTGGACATCGAATAGCTGTGACCACTGCACAAGACAGGATAAGCACAAAATTAATAAAAGTAGGAGCTGAACTCAGGTATGAGTAGGGAATATGAGTGGATGATACTATAAGATAATGAGGAGAATACAAGCACTATTGTATACATGTGTAGAATTGACAAAATTTAAAAGTCATCTAATAGCTAAACATTGCTAGAAAACTAGGTATCTTATCTTTCAAATCAACAAACTCTGTTCCTTCATACAATGGAACATAAATAGAATTCTTCCTATTAAAAATAGAAAATAAGTTTTTTCTTTTTATATTATTGCTGAAAAAAGAGTTTGTAATGGCAATTCTACTAAGCTGTCCCATAGTTATTCTAGAACACATTTATGGGGACTGGGGCTGATGTGAGCTCTAATTCTTTTATTGGGACAATGGACATTCTATAACAAATGACAAATACAAAGGTACAAGACAAACACAAAAGGGAAGTTTATTTAATATATGAACAACATTTAGATATAATCAATTCTAGTGCTGTCTACTCTTCTAGGGTGAGGCTTTGATTCAGTTCTTAACTCTCTATTATTTGACACACTCTCCTGTAGGAAAACTCACAGCTACTATCTATGGTTTCTATCGCTTTGAAGAGACACCATGACTGTGGCAACTTATACAAAAGAAAACATTTAATTGAGGCTGATTTATGGTTCAGATGATTAGATCATTGTTATCATGGCAAGAAGCATAGCAAGCATGCAGGCAGAAATGGTTCTAGAGAAAGAGCTGAGATTATCCCTCTAGGCATAGCTTGAGCATAACAGACCTTAAAAACTGCTACCAGAGTTAACATACTTCATCCAACAAGGCCACACATTGAGTCTATGGGGGACATTCCATTTAAAATTACCACAGGCACATTCTTAAGCAACAAACCTAGCTTTAGTCAATAGAGCATCCCTTAGCGGTGAAGTCTGCATAGCACTTCGGGAGGAAGACCTAACCTCTCTTCACATGCCCTCCCTATGTGTAGAACACCTCCTCTGGTCTGTGTCAGAAGTGCATGTTGCTGTCTTATCACTGCTAGCTCTAACTTACAGTGGTCCCACATGCAACTTCACCGTAGTTAGTAGTAGATTCTCCAATAAGGCACAAATGAATCTCTAACCATCTGTCCCTGACCCTTGTCCCTTCTATTTCCTCAACATTATTAACTACCATCTTCACCATTTATTCTTCCCACATAACCTCAGTATGATCTTTAAAATGTGAGTGCCCCAAAGTCTTCAGTGATGAAATATAAGGTCAACCAAAGATTTGCTGGCCAAGGTTTGCTTTTATCATATTTTTAAAGAACCCATTGGTGCCCATCTGTCCCATACAGGATGGTTAATAGAGTATTCTGAGTTGGCAATTTCCTGATTATTATCTATTTTCTCCTCCTCTGGAGATGAAAGACTGGAGTTGAGATGGATTTCTAGGTGAAGGCAAGATTTAATCAGTCTGGGTCATAAAAATAATTGCCTGAGTCTATGAGGACTAATTCTTTCCTACTGGAAACTGGACTTTGTAGTGAGAAAAGCAGAAAATAAAACCCAAGACATACCAAAGTTTGGAAGATCTCCTATGGGACAGAGAATCATATTTTCATGGTAAAACATCTACATATCACAATATCATATACATCTGATCAACTAAAAAATACCGTGGAGATTTGATTTAGTTCCCACCCATACTCACAGTCTTCAAGAAGTGAAATAAGCCACACTGCTCTAGTTGAGCACTGGGACAGAGGGTGGAGCCAACCATCCTGCCACCTTCAGGGAAATTCTGGAGCTGTTCTGAGCACACCAGACCTGACTACCCATACGGGACCACCTGGAACCCCCACCTGCCAGGTCTCTGACCCCCACCGCTGGTCTCTACCAGAATTCCAGGCCCCTCCCAGAGATCTGCTAATCCTGTGAGGCCACTCTAAGTCTGGCAGGCTAGATCATTGACCCCTATCACAGGGCCTCTGCTAAAGAGGCCTCAGCTGGAGAGTGCCAGGCCCCAGCTAGATCCACCCATCGGTGCAGAAACATCCTGAATCTCAGCCTAGTCTTTGACCCCCAACGTCTTTGACACCCATCACCAGGGCCCACCCAAAGGTGAGTCTGGGACCAATTCAGGTGGAATCCTCCCCCTAACCCTTTCCCCCCAAAAAAACCTTCCCTGGGAACTCCCTGGATTGGCCCCAGATCTCGCTACTCTGTGTCCCATCTCCAACTAGAGCACTCCTGGTGCTCTGATACACCCCCACCCACCCCCAACAAGAGCCTGCCCCCCCCTACCCTGTGCCATACCCTGCCCACAGTCCCACCATTCTTGTTAAGCACTGGGACAGAGGGTGAAGCCAACAATCCTGCCACCTTCCAGGAACTTCCTGGAACTGTTCTGAACACACTAGACCTGCCTATTCATGTGGGACCACCCATAAGCCCCACCTGCCTGGTCTCTGACGCCCACCACCAGTCCTCTACTAGAGATCCTCCCGGCCCCTCCCAGAGATCTGTCTATCCCCTCGGGGCCATTCTGAGCCTGTGCAGGCTGGATCCTAGACCCCCATAACCAGGCTTATGCTAAAGAAACCTCAGCTGGAAAGTGCCAGGCCCAGGTTAGATTTGCCTATTGAAACACAGAATATCCTGAATCACGGCCTAGTCTTTGACCCCCATCACAGGTCTTCTGCTGGGGCCTGATCTTTGACCCCATCATCGTGCCCCTGCCTGGGGACTAACCTCTTAGAGAGCTTGGACCACCCAGAGCTACAAACATAGAACCTCTGACCCACCTAAACCAACTGGGGAGTATCATAAAAGAGAGAGAGAGACCCCACCTACTGGAAGAAGCTATGGGAAGACAGCAATACAAGAAAACACCTATTGTGCACCAGGGATACATCCTGGCTCCATTGTCTGAGGTCTCTAAGACTGCTCAGTCCTTCTGGCTGAGACCCATATTCAGGGGGCCTGAGTCAGTCCCATGCTGGCTTCCCAGCTATCAGTCTAGTGGCCGTTAGCTCCTCCTTGTTCAGGTAAGCTGTCTCTATGTGTTTCTGCCGCATGGTCTTGTCCTCTCCATCTGCATCTGGGTTCTAGTTCGACTCAGTGTTTATGTATGGGTGTTTGATCCTGTTTTCAACAGGCATTAGTTGAGGGCTCCATGGAAAAGTTAGTTGTTGATCTCACTCTCCGGGAAGGGCATTTATGATAGCCTTTCCACGTAAGCTCAAATTGTTAGTTGGCAGCAGTCTTGTAGTTCTCTAGACCTTTCTTTGTGTTCAATTTTATCTTCAAACCAATATTGGCTCCCTCTTTTATGTTCTCTCTCTCTGTCTCTGTCTCTCTCTCTCTCTTTCCTATCTCCTATTCCTAACCGGGATCAATCTTCCTGGTCGCACATGTTTTCCTTTCCTCCCCCTCATTTTCTCCTACTTCTCTCTCCATTCGCTGCCCCCCCACACACACTTCACCTGAGCTCTGGGGGACTTGTCCCTTCCCAGTTTTGTGAGGGACTTTATATGAATCTCTTAGAATACACCTTGTATCCTAGTTTGTCTGGTGATGTGAATTACAGGCTGGTGATCATTTGATCTAGGTCTAAAATCCATGTATGAGTGAGTACATACTGTGTTCCTCTTTTTGTGACTGGGTTACCTCATTCAGGATGGTTTCTTCAAGTGCCATCCACTTGCCTGCAAATTTCAAGATACCATTATTTTTTTCTGCAGAGTAGTATTCCATTGTGTAGATGTGCCATATCTTCATTAACCATTCTTCAATTGAGGGGTATCTAGGTTGCTTCCAGGTTCTTGCTATTAAAAATAGTGCTGCTATGAACATAGTTGAACATCTGTTCATGGATGCCCCATGGAGAGATAACTGCCTTAATCTAGAGACAGGGGAGAAGCCCTAGTCCCTACTTCACATGACCTGTCAGATCTACATGACCCCAACCGGATGGCATTCCCCGACATATGGAATTGGGGTGGGGGGATGGGAGGGGAGGGTGGTTAGAGTGCATGTGAGAGGGCAGAGAGGGTAAAAGGGAGGGAATGAGGGAGGGAGGGAGGGAAGGAAGGAGAGTGAACTGGGATCGACATGTAAAATAATAAATTAAATTTAAAAAAAAGCTTTGACTCCAAAATTTAAGTTGAAGGACAAGTTACTGGGGAAAAGGATTTCTATTTTTGTTTCCACAGAAAATGAAATGATGTGGATTCCTTCCAGACTAATGGGGTTTGGTCACGCCAGACCGCCTGAAACAGAGTACAAGGTGATCCTACATTCAAAACAGGTGGACAAAGCAGCCCTACAGACTACAGCCAGGATTTCTGAATCTTCTTCGAATCCCCCATGACAGCAGCGCCCCTTACCAGCAGGAAGTAGTTTGGAAAGAATGACGCCCAAATTCCCAAATATTGTGTATAAATTTTGTTTTCATTTAATTGGACTTTGTTATATAAAATAAAATAATAAAATAAATAAAAAAAAGAAAACACCTAACAACAAAATGACAAAAATAACACCACCAGAACTTAGGGAGTCAACAACAACTAGACCTGAACACCCCAAAACAAATGAAGCAAAAGAGAACAACTTAAAAATTATCATCATAAAAATGATAGAGTCCCTCAAAGATGATATGAAAAAATCCATTAAAGAAATGGAAGAAAAACAACCAAAAATAGTTAGAAATGAACAAATTTCTTCAAGAAAGTACAGAAGACCAAGAAGAAACAATTAAACAGGTGAAAGAAACAGTTCCAGACTTGAAAAATGAAATAGAGACATTAAGAAAACACAAACTGAAGGAATGCTGGAAATGGACTGGACAAACAATCAGGAACTACAGACACAATTATAAACAACAGAATACAAGAGATGGAAGAGAGAATCTCAGGCGCTGAAGATAAACTAGAGGAAATAGATACATCGATCAAAGAAAATAGTAAATCCAACAAATCCTTAACACAAAACATCCAGGAAATGTGGGACACCGTGAAAAGGCCAAACCTAAGAATAATAGGCATAGAGGAAGGGGAAGCAGACCAGCTCAAAGGTGCAGAAAATATATTGAACAAAATCATTGAGGAAAACTTTCCCAATCTGAAGAAGGACATGGCCATGGAAGTTCAAGAAGCATAACGGAACACCAAACTGACTGGACCAAAGGGAAAAAACCCTACGGCACATAATAATCAGAACACCTAACATACAGAATAAAGAAAGAATATTAGGATCAGCGAAGGAGAAAGGACAGTAACATATAAAGGCAGACCTATCAAAATTACACCTGACTTCTCCATGGAAACTCTCAAAGTTAGAAGGTTCTGGATAGATGTTCTACAAGGACTAAGAGTCCAAGGAAGCCAATCCAGGTTAATATACCCAGAAAAACTCTCAATCACTATAGATGAACAAAAAAAGATATTTAATGACACAGCCAGATTTTCACAATACATGTCTACAAATCCAGCCCTACTGAAAGTTCTAGAAGGAAAACTCTAACCCAAGGAATTTAACTATGCTCACAAAGACGTAGGCAACAGATAATCCCACTTCACCAGAACCCAAGGGTAAAGCAGGACAAATATATTCACAATACCACTGCCAACAACAAATCTAAATCAAACAAGCACCAACAATCAATGGTTGTTACTCTCCCTCAACATTAATGGTCTTAACTCGCCTATAAAAAGATACAGGCTAACAGAATGCATACAAAGACACAGTCAATCCTTCGGCTGCATACGAGAAACATATCTAAGCTTCAAAGATAGACATTACCTCAGGGTAAAGGGTTGGGAAAAGATATTCCAATCAAATGGACCCAAGAAGCAAGCAGGTGTGGCTATCCTAATATCTAACAAGATAGACTTCAAACCAAAATTAATTAAAAGAGATAAAGACGGTCATTTCGTATTCATCACAGGAGAAATCCATCAGCACAAAGTCTCTATTCTGAACATCAACGCCCAAAATACAAAGGCATCCACATTCATAAAAGAAACACTACTAAAACTCAAACCTCAAATAAAACCTCACACACTTATACTGGGAGACTTCAACACAACACTCCCACCACTAGACAGGACCACAAATCAGAAACTCAACAAAGAAACAAAAGAACTAACAGAAGTTATGTCTCAACTGGGTTTACCAGGCATGTATAAAACATTCCATCCAAACACAAAAAAAAATATACTTTCTTCTCTGCTTCACATGTAGCCTTCTCTAAAATCAACCACATACTAGGTGACATAACAAACCTGAACAGAAACAAAAAATTTGGAATAGTCCCCTGTATCTTATCAGACCACCATGCTTTAAAATTGGAATGCAACAACATTACAACTCCAGAAACCCTACAAACTCATGGAAAATGAACAATGTGAAATTGCACCATGACTGGGTCTAAGAAGAAATAAAGAAGGAAATTAAGGACTTCCTAAAATTCAACGACAATGAGGACACAACATACCCGAAATTGTGGGATACATTGAAAGCAGTGTTACGAGGGAAGTTCATTGCACTAAGAGCCCATATGAAGAAAACAGAGGATAGTCACATTAGAGAATTAGCAGCACAACTGAAAGCCTTGGAACAAAAAACAAAAAACAAAAAACAAAAAAAAAAAAAAAAAAAAAAAGGAAACTCAGCCCGGAGGAATAGATGTCAGGAAATAATCAATTTGAGGGCTAAAATCAATAAAATAGAAACCAGGAAAACAATACAAAAAATAAAGCAATGCAATAAAGAGTTGGTTTTTCGAGAAAATCAACAACAGAGACAAACCTTTATCCAAACTAAGGAAAAAGCAGAGAAAGAACATGTAAATTCTACAAAATCAGAAACAAAAAGGGGGGCATAACAAAGGACACAGAGGAAATCCAGACAATTTTCAGGTCATACTTCGAAAACCTGTACTCCTCAAATTTGAAAATTCAAAGGAATGGACAAATTTCTGGATAACTATCACTTTCCAAAATTAAATCAAGAACAGACCATTTAAATAGACCTATAACCGCTAACGAAGTAGAAGAAGTCATCGAAAGCCTTCCAATCAAAAAAAGCCCAGGGGCAGACAGCTTCAGTGCAGAATTCTACCAGAAATTCAAGTAAAAGCTAATACCAATACTCTTCAAATTGTTCCACAAAATGGAAACAGTATGTTCATTACCAAACTCTTTGTATGAGGCCACAATCACCTTGGTATTCAAGCCATACAAAGACACAACTAAGAAAGAAAACTATAGACCAATATCCCTGATGAACATTGATACAAAAATATTCAATAAAATACTGGCAAGCTAAATCCAAGGATACATCAGGGAAATCATCTTCCATGACTAAGTAGGCTTCATCCCTGGGTTGCAGGGATGGTTAAACATACAAAATCTATCAACGTGATCCACCATATAAACAAACTGAAAAAGGAAAACCACATGATCTTCTGCCTAGATGTGGAAAAAGCCTTCGACAAAATTCAACACCCTTTCATAATAAAGGTCTCGGAGATATCAGGGATACCAGGAACATACCTAAACATAATAAGAGCAATATACAGCAAACCAACTGCCAACATCAAACTGAATGGAGAGATGCTTAAGGCAATTCTTCTAACATCAGGAACAGGACAAGGCTGCTCTACCTCTCCATACCTCTTCAATATTGTACTTGAAGTCTAGCTAATGCTATAAGACAACAAAAGGAGATAAAGGGGATCCAAATTAGAAAGGCAGAGGTCAAACTTTCTCTATTTTCAGATGATATGATAGTTTACATAAGCGACCCAATAAACTCTACCAGGACACTCCTACAGCTGATAAACACCTTCAGCACACTAGCAGGATACAAGATAAACTAAAAAAAATCAGTAGCCCTACTTTTTTCAGACGACAAAGAGACAGAGAAAGAAATTAGAGATACATCACCCTTTACAATAGCCACAAGCAACATAAAGTATCTTGGTGTAACGCTTACCAAATAAGTGAAAGACCTATATAATAAGAACTGTGTGTCTTTAAAGAAAGAAATTAAAGAAGATACCAGAAAATGGAAAGATCTCCCATGCTCTTGGATAGGTAGGATAAACATAGTAAAAATGGCAATCTTGCCAAAATCAATCTACAGATTCAAAGTAATCCCCATTAAAATCCCAGCACAATTCTTCACTGACCTTGAAAGGATAATAATCAAGTTTATATGGAGAAATAAAAGACCCAGGATACCTAAAGAATCCTGTACAATAAAGGAACTTCAGGAGGCATCACCATCCCTGACTTTAAGCTCTACTACAGAGCTATAGTTCTGAAAACATCCCCCATAGAGGGATAGATACTTCCTTAACCTAGAGACAGTAGAGAAGTCCTAGTCTCTATTTCAAATGACTTGGTAGATTTACATGACCCCTTCTGGATAACATCATTCTACTTGTGGAGTGTGGGGGGGGGAGATGGGAGAGGAGGATGGTCAGGGTACATGGGGTGGAGAGAGAGAAAGAGGGAGCGAGAGGGGAGGGAGAGGGGACTGGGTTTGATATGTAAAATAAAAAAATTAAATTAAATCAAATTTTTAAAAAAAAAAAAGAAGTGAAATAAATTTTCTGAAGTCTGGATCAAGTCTTTAGCAAAGATAGGTATTCATGATCAGTCCTACTGCTTAACCCCTAATGGTGCTTGAATCAACTGGATTATGAAAACCTGTATTTTATGGTTTCCCACCTTTTTATTTCCCGATTAGTAAACTTGGATGAACTGAACATGCTTGCTTCAACTTCATGGTACCCTTCTTAGAAGCATATCAACACACACACACGCACAGACAGACAGACAGACACACACACACACTAACATAAATGTGCATGTAAACATTCCCTTCTCCATGGCTGGTTGCAGAAGGAGCCCACTCTAGAGAAAAACCAGTTATCCTTCAGCAGTCCAGATGTTTAAATATAGTACAGGAAGCCAACTGGCTATAGTTGGGCTAAACCTCAGACCACAGTCAATAAGCAGAATTATTTACCTCCATCTATTGATTCCTTTGTCCTATTTAACATTTCATTCAGAAATCTAGTAAACAAGACTGACTTAAATGAGGATGTAGGTCAGCAGATACTTAGCATCTATAAAGCCAAGGTTTCAATCCCTGCTACACATGGGAGAGTTAATTCTATCCTATTCAATTCCCATAATCCCCCTTTTCTGCAAGACTTTTAATAACTTAACTATCTCTATTTTCACTGTTACAGCCCAGGAATCCTTGAGTTGCAAGGCTTCTCAGTTCTCAGCATGTCTCCATGTGTCAACACTCATGCATCAACATTCTCCATCCAGTAGTTCAGCTCTTCTTTGAGTGGGAGGAGGAGCTTGTGACTATGATCAATGCTTGTTTCTTGCTCTCCTGAGGTAGTCCAAGGCCAGATATCACCCTCTTTTGTAAATTTTCTTCCTCTCACTGAAGAGTCACAGACAGAAAACTTCAAAGTTGTTCTGTCCCAGCAGGTTCCTTCTGGAGTCTTCTAGTGTGATCATGATGAGGATAGACCCCCTTAATTCATGCCCGGCATACAGGAGCTATATACATGTAGATGATGATGCAGTGAGATCCAACCACAGGTGACTCATATAGCACTATTTACTACATGGTTAAAAAGTGTTGCTTGCCATCCAAATACTCTGTATACACTCTTCCAGATGCTGAAGTTCAGTAAGATGGTATATGCTTTTAATTCTAGCACTTGGGAGGCAGAGGCACACTGTGAGGTCAAGGCCAGCCTGGTCTACAAAGTGAGTTCTGGGACAGCCAGAGCTTTCCAAAAAATTAAATCAGACAATGTTGGAAATAAGAACACAGGACAACTCAGAGGGTTGCCTTGGTACTGATAACCAAAGCCTTTAAGGGTGAAGGTTCAGAGTTACCAAGAGCTCAAACCTTAACTCCTTCAAGGTAGAATCCAAACTCTCACTGGAATTTGCCAAGTCTGCCCCCTGGAAAAGAACACAGAATACCACTCCCTTTGTCCTTTTATCAGGACCTGGCTTTCAGAAAGCCTTGGATGGGTGTGACTCTCAGACTGAGACTCTTCCATGGCAACACCCAGGATGTCAGGCAGATGGGTGGTAACTGTTCTTCCAGGGAGCCTGTCACTCTCCTGAGAAGTATGCCCTGACTGTGACAGAGCTGAACTCTGCTCCCAGCAGCTCCCTGTGCCCAGGAAGGTGACTAAGGTGACTATGGATGCTTTTTTTTTAAATAACAAGAATTGGCTATTTTTGACATTTCTTCCAGATACAACCATGATCATTAAAAGTTAAACATGCTAGAACAAGTTACATGTAAATGCTAGATACTAAGATGGCAGTAAAGAGGTGTGTATAGCTCAAATGCATAGAGATATGACTTTGACTATATTTTTCAGACTGGAAAGATTCTACCTTACAATTCCTTATATTGAAATTACATGAGGCTAGTTAAAGGGATCATTTTGAATTCTAATATATTATTATTTTATGAATATGCCATAAACCCCATTACACTAACTTTTCAATTTTGATTTTACTTTTAAAAGAAAAGTAAAAAACTGTGAAATGTCAGCATTTATTAAGTATGAGTGTATAGAGTTCACAAACACTTTGAAGTTAATACTTCCTTTAAGATGAATCCGTCTGGAGCCTCAGCATTCACACATGAGTGCAATGAATAATAATACTCTCTAATTGCATAATGCTTTTTCTCTGAGAGTTTACAGTGCCTTACTTATTACAAAATCATGCAAATTTATACCTTTACATAAAGTCAGAATCTAAATATGTTACAGCAAAAAAAAAATGTTAACTTAGGGAAGAATGTGGGGCTGACGAAAATATTGTATACTTTTCAGTGATAATGTTATCAAATATTTATAAAGTCACCATTGTAAGCCACAGACTCTTCACTCAGGTTGTGTGTGTGTGTGTGTGTGTGTGTGTGTGTGTGTGTGTGTGTGTGTGTGTGTATGAGAGAGAGAGAGCTCCACAATACCTGTGAAGGTTAATAGTCAACACCCTTACTATCTCCATTCATAAATGAATAGGCTAAGAATCTTGAAGGTTGTGTAATGTGTTCAGAGTCTTCTAGCTACTATATAATAATGTCCATAGCCCTCACAGTATCCACAGTCTTACCAATCTCTAATCATACCTGTATTTTTCAAAGCTCTTCCTAGAATGTACCCAAATGTCTTTCAGCTTTGTAACTGGTTCTTAAGTAAACCAGTCTTAAGTAAATTTCTTTATGTATCAGAGAAAAATAGTTGAATGCTAGAAAATTTAAACAAGGCAACCTCAAACACAGAGTTCACATTAGAACAAATACTAGAACTAAAAAATTTGAGTCTTTTACCTGCACTTTTTGGCATTCGAGTAGAAAAAGTCCTTTTTACCCACATAGCTAGATACAAGTATAACTTGTATATTGTCAGCATGAAACAACTAAATGTGAAGTCCAATTGAGGCTGGTGGATGCGCCACACTGCCCAGAAAGAGGGCCTTGGGGAAAGCAGGGCTCTTCAGTTGGCTTGGTATGTAAGAAAAAGCTTGAAGGAATGCAGAAAGAAGGGAGGGATAAAAGGAGGGAGCAGCAGGGATGGTGGGAACGAAGAGGGAGGGAGGGAAAGCAGTTGAAAGTAATACAGAGGTAAAGGTTTTTATTTCAAAACTAACTTTAAGGTAAGCTCCTAATATACTGACTGCCGTGGCAAGTCTGGACAATGATAATTAGCTTCCTTTGAGGCAGTGCCAGCCCTTAGTGAGATAGAAACAAAGTGTTGCTAAGGGATGGGAAAATAGCTCTGTGGGAAAAATGTATTTTCTTGGAAAAGAGTGAGGACCTAAGTGTGATCCCCAGCACCCACCTGACTAACTAGGCATGTTCCTATGAGTGGCTGTAATCCTAGTGCTGGGGAGGAGGGGGCAGTTCAATTCTTGAGCTTGCTGGTCAGCCAGCCTAGCTTAATTGGTGATCTCTAGATTCTGTGAGAAACCCTGTCTCAAAATGTGAGGTGGAGAGAGATATTGGAAGATACCCTCTGTTGACTTCTAACCTCCACATGCAAACACTCATGCTCACGCATACACACACACACACACACACACACACACACACACACACACACACACACGTGAGACGTTTGTGAAGTTGGCAATTTGGATCTGAAGGGAAAACATCTGAATTTGCAGCATTTTTGCAGATTATGCAACAGCTACTAAGAGACTAATAGAAGTATAACTGATGAGGTCTTCTATTTGAGCCAGAAAAATAAACTTTTATTGGAGAAATTTGTGTAAATTCTTTTAAACTACCTTGGTAATGCTCCAGAACTTGTACATCACTGAAGAATGTTAACTACTCCCAAATGGAATCCTCTGCTAAATAAAGGAAGCAAAACAGGAACAGAAACAGAGAGCCTGGTCCTTAACCAGTCTGATGCAGCTGTATGTGTAAGCTTAATCGCTCTAAAATCGTGGATAGCCCAGCCATTTCTATTGACCTATGCTTTATATAACAGTCCCTGTAGCTTTTTAAGAAAGAAAATTGGAACAAGAAAGTGTTGTTATTCTAAACCATGGTGCCTAGAAAAAGCAGCTTTTAACACTTACAATCCAACCCCAGTCTGGGTTCCCTGGGAGCAGATGCTGTTAGAATTTGCAGTGCAAGATGTTCCAAAGATCAACAGCTGTGACAGAAGGTGAGACAAACAGGCCTGGGCACAGAGAAGTCCCACTGAGCTGCTTATGAGAGGAGGCCTGGCTGGTCCTACAGGAGCTCTGCAGAAGGCAGAACCCTTATATTTCCTCTGGGTCATGAGAATGACCCTTTCTAACCCTGCCTACTATGTATATGGGGAGCCAGGATTCAGGGAGCCTGAGGGTCAGAACAATTTACAGCAAAAGATACTTGGAAATAGTCAACAGCTGATCTTTTAGATCACAATTATTCTTGAAGGACTTTCAGTTGCTAACAAGAACCATGGCAGAGCTCATATCAGAAAAAAAATTCTTTTTTGCTACCCTACATTTATTTTAATATTAAGGTTTATGTATTATGCATTTTGTAATATTTTTATTTTTTAACATTGCAATGAATTGTTCAGTTGCTGAGGAACTTTTGCAGACAGCATCCTTTAAATTTTGTAATAATGTTTCCAGCATTGCCTATTTGTCTGCTTTCTTAAAAGCAGAAAAGTTCTGTTTATCATTGTTCATGGAGTATCTTCCAGAAGACTCAGTGTGCATAGGTGCTATCCGTCCTGTAGGTATAAAATATGGAGTACTATAACCAAAGCCCTATTTCTTTTTTTCTCTTCCTCCCTCCCTCTCTCCCTCCCTCTCTCTCTCTCTGTTCTTCGCTTCCTCCCTCCCTCACTTCCTTTTCTTTTTTTTTTTTTTGCATGTTCTTACTTTTTCTGTATATTGAGTGTCCTTAGTGTGTGTGTGTGTGTGTGTGTGTGTGTGTGTGTGTGTGTGTGTTTGTGTGTGTGATATGTTTGTAGGCACATGCCACAGCCTGTCTGTGGAGTTCAGAGTAAAACTCACTTGAGTCAATTCTCTCTTGCCACCTCACAAGAGATAGGGAGCAAACACAGGTATTCAGGCCTTGAGGTGAGCATTTTTATTTAGCCATCTCTCTCATATGAATCCTAGCTATTCCAAATAAGTTTTTCCATTTCTGGACAGAGTTCTTACAAATCCTATGCCTCTAATAGTTATAGCACTTGACATAATTTAAACATGTTATATACCATAAGGCATAACCCTTACATACCCTTTGAGAGGCTTAATATAATGTCTTCCCTATAAGTGAGAATCAGAGAAAGCACTCAACCCATCTTCCAGAAACTCACAATGTGAAAGCATAAACTGAGGGGTTTCCCTGCACCACTTTTCCAAAGCCCTTAATATAATATTATAGTGAGCCACAGAAATTTAGCACTGTATGGAATATATATATATATATATATATATATATATATATATATATATATATTTGTGTGTGTGTGTGTGTGTGTGTGTGTATTTGAAATACTTTTACTTTTGAAATATCTCCCAATACAGATTTATTTTTTAAAAAATGCTAGATTTTTCACTAATATTTGGAAAAGAATGGATAGAGTCAGAGTCAGAAAAAATATGACCTTAGCTAAGAAGACCCTTAAATGTATAAGAAGAAACAGTAAACCAGAGGATTTTTGTTTAAGGAATGTGAGAGAAAGGCTCCATTGAGCCTACAGAACAGAGAGTGCAGCAGAGTTGCGTGTCTTCCATTTCCAAAACATCAGAGGAGAGAGCTGAGCTACAGATAGATACTGAGGGGATGCTGAGGGCAAACAAGACCACGAGCATCAGTTCTAGCCACCATGAGCACCCCTCAACAAATGTGAAGCAGATGGTGAGAAGGAAGACTTCCTTTTGGCTTTTCTGCAGCACTAACACAGGTTTAACATGAAGATTCACGATCCCTAGGAGGCATTTGAGGTTCAGGAAACTCAAATCAATTGTTCATTGTATTTTCTCAAGCTCTCTTTAATTTATATAGAAAAGCCTCCATGATCCTTTGGCCCTGAAAAATGTAATGTAGCTGGTTTGATAGCATGTTTTTTCTTTCATGAGCTAGACTGGAATATAGTCAGAATGAGGAAATCTGTGGTAATGCTATGTTGCATGTTATTTTAAGATATGTTATATTTGTTTATGCTGTAGAACATTTGTTTAATGATGCAAAGATATGTTGCATTCTTTTATCCTGCATTTGTTTAACTCTGTAAAACTGTGTTACTCTGCCTGTCTAAAACACATGGTTGGTCTAATAAATAAAGAGCTGAACGGCCAATAGTGAGGTAGGGTGGGGCTGGTAGGAAGAATAAATAGAAGGAAAAATCTTGGAGGAAAAAAAATCAAGGAGCAAGAGAAGGAAGAAGGCACTTGAGGCCAGCCACAGAGTAAGAAGTAAAGAAAAGATATACAAAATAGATAAAGATAAAACCCAAAGGCAAAGGGTACACAGAATAATTTAAGTTAAGAAAACTTGGCTAGAAATAAGACAAGCTAAGGCTGGGCATTCATAAGAAAGAATAAGACTCCATATATTTATTTGGGAGTGAAAGAGTGAAAACAACCACTACAGTCACAAACAGCACAGGTCACAGATGAGATGGAGAATGTTATGGAAGGCAGATAGAGGTGGCACAGCACCCAGAGCCCAAAGGACACAGTCTGATAGCACACAGCACCAGGCTCTTTAAAAAAGTATTAGAGAAAAAAGAGACCGAACATCAGGAGGCATCACAATATCATTATTTTAAGAATCAATGTTTATAGAAAAGATAGGTTGAAATTTTTATATTTGGATATGTATAAAAAAGTTAAAACACTGCTGTGATTGACTCTTTAAAAATATAGTAAGAAAAGGAAAAGTCCAAGTGGTAGATAATAATTATGAAATGAATGTAGTTCAGGATAAGAATTCTGTTTATATCTCTCTTACCTTTGAAAGTATGCTTATGGAAACTATTTAAATGATAGAGATTGTGGAGAACAGCTTCCCTATTTGTATCTGTGTGTTTTGTCACCACCAAGCAGGCAAGGGCTCTTGAGAAAAATTATGTAACTCAAACAAAAGACAGATGTGCCTTCTTCTGAGATTAGTGTGAGTTCTGAAACAAAATCACTGCATAGACAGTGAAAATTCATTCACTACTAGAAAACACGTACATGTCACCAGATCCCTATCACATGTGCTAAGCAACAGAAGGAACTCCTGTCCTGATCTATGGCTCCTTCTTCAGCATTGCTAACTATATCCATGCACTAGAAATACCTTAATAGTGAGACTGGCACTGAGGATTTCAAACTGGGGGAGTTAAAAACTAAGTCTAATTCGCCTCTCACTAAGTAAATCCCCTTTACCAGTAGGACCATGGGGTACCTGACTAAGACCATGTTTGAAATAGGGGTGTTTTAAAAGTGCTGAAATTATTATCACTTGTAATATCAGACTTTGGTAATTGTGACAAACAGAGACACAATTTACAAGGAGGAGAGTTGTTTGTGCACAGCTCATAGTCTCAGGGGTTTTGATCCAAGGTCAGCTAGATCCAATCCTTTCAGCCTTGAGTAAGAAAGAATTTCAGGTAAAAGGAGCTGGAGGCAGAGGGTATTTGTGGTGGCCAAAGTACAGTGAGGCAAAGGGAGTTAGTTGAAAGGACACATTCCCAGTGACCAACTAGACCCAAACACCAAAAGTTCCATTTCTTCCCAAGAGTTCTGACAAATTATGGCTCCATCATTTGGGGGAGATCCAATCATCACTTGAGTATTCAATCAGCTCTCCTTAGTGATTGGTGCCACCAGCTTGGAAACAAGCATTTTAGTGAGAGTCTTTATATCTAAACCATAATATTATAGAATGATGATATTACTAACTCACTCCTTAATTAATTTCAGTTCTTCAGTCATTTTACTTCAAGTTTCTCCACAGTTCCTAAACCATATGTCAGAGAGCTTTCTCAGGGTGGTTTCCCTTTCTCATTTCTGCCTCCTCAACCCTTGTCAGTTCTCATTATTGTTTCTTAATTGTTTAATGTTTAACCCTGCATCTGTGCTTTGTATTTTGCTTCATGCAGTTGTTATCCATAAAGTAGATTAGGGCTTGGTGCATGGCTTAAGACTTGAGCTGTAGGGTTAAGACACCTTAGTTCATAAAACTAATAGTTCCTAACTGCACTGCAGTGTTGTTACACTAGTCATTCCAAGCACATAGGTCTTAATAAGCTATATTGATTATACGTTTACATCGCTCACAACCAAGGCTGATGCAATGTCAGGACTTTAAGCAGCTTCTAAAAATAGAAGTAGTGGTTAGAATGGACCATGACATTACTACTTCTAATACTGGGTTTATGTATATTTGTGAAATATTTTAATTTATGCTGTGATTAAAATCCTATGTGTAGAATTAGATGTTCAACGGATATCCTTCTGTGTCCTAAGTTAAGTCAATTTACATATCTGCTAGCAGATCATAAAAATTATCCATCATAAAATATGTCCCATCTAAGTATTTCTAATTAGGTATTTGTAAACTCTTATAAAAGCATTTTGCTTCCTAATTATAATTTCCTAACTTTTTACACTTACATACATTGAAAATTTAATGTCTTGTTATAAAATTTCAATTCTTTGTAATAAATATGATTCTAATGCTCTGACAGCTGGAGTGACTCTCCAAATGTTCTAAAGATATTGAGCTAAAGCAAGAAGAGGACTACTGTCTCCCTCTTCATTCACACTATGTTACTGCTGTTGAGAATTCTGGCTGATGATGATAACTTTCATAACCTCTACTTCATATTGGGCATTTCCAGAGAGTGGATTACATGTCTTCTTTGGACCTACCATGGTGGTTTGGGCAGATAACCTATCAAAGAATTAGTATTAGATGATTGACAAGTATATGAATCACATACTAATATACAGCAAATATGAATTGTTTAGAAATGCTGAGCAAGCCATCAGGGAAGCATGTTCTTTCCACTGTGGTGACAGGATAACTGGCAGGTTTGAAGGACCATCTTCTACAGAGAAACAACAGAAAAAGTTGGAAGTAATCAAGTACTTAGATGGGTAAAGAAAGATGAAACTAGTGAGCATGACAGAGGCCAGATTATTAAATATGCTCCTCTAAATACTTTGGAATTTATTACCAACACTGGGAAATTTCAAAAGACTCTGTAGACAAAAGAAGAAATGTTCAGATGTGCATCCCCTGCAATTAGCCACTGGCCAAGCAAAGGGTGTATTAGAGGTGAAACATACTACAACCTATGGAAGTCAATGGCCAAACAACTCTGATAATTCATTTCAGAAGTGATTGCTAAGGAAGGGTTGACAAAGGAAAATGAAAAGAGAATGGAGGTGGAGGAGATTGGAGGGCTGTTGGCCTTATGCTAACATCTGAGAAAGTAATGAGCTTAGGAAATTTAAGATGAGATATGAAGAGAAAAAGACTGTGCTTGTCTGTGGTATAACAGTTTCCAGATTCTTCTGTGGTCATTCCATCCTGCACTTACCTTCTCACCAGAATACAAATAAGTTGAGATTATGTCCTTGTCTCATAGCTTGTATGTATGCGATGGTCATTTGAAATCATCTGTCATGGTTTATGATAAATTAATGCATGCATAAAATGATTTTACCTGTAAACCCATGCACAAAGTATACATTGTGACTTGTGTAAGATGTGCAACTGTCTGGTTTTTCACACGGGCAAAACGATGCTGGGTTGTGAGACTGGTAGTCTTACTACCTTTTCACAATGTGTAATTAAAATAAATTTTCAGGAAAAGAATGAACATTCAAGGAAGGATGGTTATTCATAGTTCACAATAAGTTACCATTTCTCCCCACTTTCATTGAGATAGTACTCAAGATATATGTTTGACTTTTCAAAGTATGAGTTTTTATCATTTTCACAGAACTAGGAAAAGTAAAAGAGAGGAATGGTGGATTCAATTTTCCATTTAAGTTTATTTTGAGCTCAGGTAGACTTGAAATACTTCACCAAATATTTCCTTTAGAACTAAAGATGACATTCAGCTGGAGGCTTTCTTAACTTACTCAATGCCCTGCACTCCAGCACAGCAATACCAGCATCTGTACAGCTGCTAAAAATTAAAATAAAATTATTTAGTATGCACCTACCTGATGTGATTTGCAGGTTCTGAATTCAGGAAGGAGTCATGAATTTTCAGATATATACCCCCAGAATTACAAATAAAATATGAACTGAAAAGTGGCAGTTTGTAATGATAGTTTTGTTTCAAATAATACACAAAACACCCGGTATCTCAGTCCACATAGTACTGAAGTACACTTGCAGATGCCAAGACATGCAGCATCTTTCATATCTTCTTTCTGTAAATTTATACACACTGTACATTGAACCAAATGCTGTTTAATAGCCCCTTCTCCCTTTCCTTCCTTGCTACACAGAGAGAAAACTTCTAGGTAGAATTACCTAGAAAGCTTGCTAAGCAATAAGTCACTGATCCTTGCTTCAGATGGGTTATACATGAACATGAGTAGTCTCATCTAAGACAACCTTAATGATAATGCTGAAGATGATGCCCCATAAGCCAAATCACCCCTTTGTAATATGAATTGGATAAAAGCCAAGTTTTCCTTTCTGCATGTATGTATAGGTCTGTATATTTTTAGAAAGGCTGAATTTCTGGTGACTGGCAAATGTCTGCCAGATAAAGGTATATTAAAAGACCATAGAAATTTCCTGAATTTACATTTCATAGGAGGAAAGACAACTATGAACTTCGATCAACGTGTTCACAGTGTAAGCAAAGGAATGTGCAGTTTTGACCTGGAATGTGCCTAGAGAAGATGACAGAGGGGAAAAATACAAGTCCACACTGCACAGCTCAGACCACATGTACCATTTTCAGGTAAGTTTCATTGACAGTAAGAGTGAGTTTCCAGAAACTATGGGACAGAGGGGCAAGGAAAGACTGAGGAGTATGGTACTGCCATGTGTTTAGAAGGAAAGGACCTGTATTCTACTATATAGAGGTATGGAACACAATAGATGCTGATCTGATAACGACTTCCTGTAGAGAACCAGGCTTGTTTGGTGTGTCTCTTCTGCATCCAACCCTCTTAAATCTACATTGCCATTCTAACTGAAATATTGTTTGAAGATGTAGTCATTATATTGAAGAGCGAGGGGCCACTGAACAACAGCCAGCAGCCAAAGATAACTATTGTCTATTTTTAATAGAGTTTTATTAGAACATTCATGTTCAGTCTTTTACTTGTTCTCTTTGGAGATTTCCACACTATGAGGACAGAGTTGAGTAGGATCAATCTTAAAGACACACAACATCTGAAATATTTACTCTGACCTTTTAGAAGAACATGTCTACTTTTATTCTAAAGTTTCTAGAACAGGATGATAAAACTTTAAATAGCATCTTTTATCTCCTACATACTATGGAGTATTTTTAAAGACTTTTATTTTTTTTAAGGATGAGGCTATTAAGCCATTTATTTAAGTCAGGAAACAGAGTTTATTATCTACAGTCAAAAAATTCTTAACTGATATATCTCACTACAGGTATCCCATGCTGACATACAAACAGTATCCAAAACATAAAACATACCCAGAGGGAAAGCTATTGGTCCAGGTTCTGGCACTAAACTAGTTGGAAGGATCTTAACTACAGTGGGGTATATCAAAACAGCATTTCGTGCATTGCAGCATTGTTAAGAAATACACCATTGTATTAAAGTTATAAATAAAGGCAAAGAAAATAATAGATATAATAACAAGTTTGGAGAAATTGTGCAGAAACATGGATTCTCCATTTTAAATTTTGTTTAAAAACATCAGATCAAAGTACAAAAAAGGGCAAAGTATGGATGTTAGAAGTGCAATAGTTGGAGAGTTTACTATGGGTACACTTGCACTGTGTTTACCTTCTACCAGTCTTTCTGTGACTGGTCTTTAAAAACAGATGAAAGCAGGATGTGAGTTGCCATAGAACCCAAGGAGAGAGGTTTGAGAGTACTGGAGCAATAATGACAAATTCAAACAGATGACAGGTCAGCAAAACTGCAGGTGAAGGTTGCTGTTCATAAAGAGGACTCCTGGTGGCCTTTCTCATGTGGTAGTAGGTCAAATCAATTTACGAGCATTTGCTAAGAGGAAAAGGAAGAAAAATTTGAGAGAGGAAATGCAGAAGGAGAGAGAGTCAAAGATAGCAAGACATAAAGAAAGTGAAACTAAACTAGAGAAGTCTTTATTTAATAACAGGAGAACTTCTTATACCATTTTAAGAGATTGGATTAGCATATAGTTCATAGTTCTGGTGTAATATTTTTGTTTTGTTTTGCTTTTCAGCTTCATGAGACAGGGTTTCTCTTTGTAGTGCTGGCTATCATGGAATTCACTCTGTAGACCAGGCTGGTCTGAAACCTGTAGAAATCCACCTGCATCTGCCTCCTGAGTACTGGGGTCAAAGGTGTGTGCCACCACTGCTCAACTTTTTAAAATTATTTGTTTATTCATTTACATTTCTGGTATGTTACCTTTCTGAGAATTGTCCATTCTACTTTTCTAAACTTTAATAGTCATGGCAAATGGAGGATAAAAACTTCCTAGACAGCCTATAAGAAGTAGATTCTGACTACATTCTACACACATCTGAACCAACTATCTGCAGTCACCAGCTGATGAAATAGCAACTAACCAGAGTTTGAGCAAAAATATCTGCAGCAGCAGACTGGAGCCAACTGTACCTTGTAACAGCTTCCCTAACTTCTGTTCCACTTTCACTTAAGATCACCAAGGAAAGATAAATGCAAGCCTTAAGTAATCACACAGCCAGCCTGGTTTACAAGAGCTAGT
Source organism: Phodopus roborovskii (assembly GCF_943737965.1). NCBI lineage: Eukaryota > Metazoa > Chordata > Mammalia > Rodentia > Cricetidae > Phodopus > Phodopus roborovskii. The sequence continues at coordinate 31,390 of NW_026125195.1, read as the reverse complement.
CCCAGGACAGCTGAAAGCTGAAGCTACACAAAGAAACCCAGTTCCAAAAAGCCAAAAAAAGAATAAAAATCACACAGAGGCTCTATTTCCATTTAGCCTGTTTCAAATTCCTCTTGGTGGCACAACTATGACCATGCACCACCACTCTGCAAAGAGCTGGCACTCCAGTGGTTACCATGAAGTCAATACCAGCCACAGTGATGCTGGTTAATTGTCTAGCTGTGGCAGGCTCTGAATAAATAGTCTTTTCATAGTCCCCTTTGAGTGTTCTTCACTTATTTCCTGTTGAATTCTGGTCTGCTGTGCTTCCTCCTTGATAAAGACAAATTAATTTAAACCTGGAGAAACAATGCATCTTAGACAAAGCAAGAGTGACCACAAACTAACCTCTGATTAGCATCATCTTTTATTAAGGGGTCCACCTTCAAATTACAAAGTAGTAGTTATTGATTTTACTTTCTTTTTCCTTAAATTTAGAAGCACTTTCATTTAAATTTAAACAAAGGTAGATGACATATTTCTCTACATACTATGACAAAAGTGCTAGTACACTAAATTCAATGTCAGTGATGAGTGTCCAGTGGAGAAAATGCTATCAAATACAATTACACATGCGTGCACATACACACATACACACACACACACACACACACACACACACAGAGAGAGAGAGAGAGAGAGAGAGAGAGAGAGAGAGAGAGAGAAATTCGCTGATTAATGAGTCCCATTATCCAGATCATTTTTTTAATGTTTTCCATTAAAAGTACCAATATTTTAGATGATAGTATTATTGTTCTAGAAGTAATAGTGAATGAATTTAGTGAACCACTCAACTGTGTAATAAATGTTCTAACTAATGGGGTACCTTCTAATTAAAGAAAAAAGTTTACTTCTCTCTTATGCTCTTAACAGCTTTATGGCTTTATGAATAGTGTGAGGAAAGATATCAGGCTACTTAATAGCAAGACGAGTCTTCTGAGTGATCCTCAAAACTGTGAGCCTGTCTATCTTGTATCTGCTTTCCACCTCTACATACAGACTGTGACCTTGAGACACAGAGTAATTTAAAGTGGCTCTTTGCTATTCCTAGTAATGCAGCCTTGTTTTTCTTCTGTGCACTCCAAAACTCAGTGTGAAACATTTATCTTATTTAATCATGACACTGTAGATGCCCGAAGGAATTGAGGAGTGCAGCAGTAGGAGAGGATCCTGACTCCTACATTGTTCCTAGTAACTGCAGTAGAATGTACTCTTCCCAAAAATCTTAAAAATGCTGGCTTTTTTGTATGTGTTTAGTATCTCAAATGGTCAGTTTGCATTCTGTTCCAATCCAATTTTATAATTCTTTGTAAACACATAGCACATATTTATTACATATGCTGAAGTTAATAGAACGATTTCTGTCTTTAAATCCTAAAGGTAAATTCTCTGTTCTTTATTTCTCTCACCTTGATGATATTGCTTTGTTCTCTGAGGATTTGCCTCAGAAGATTCCATGGGTGAAACTTATTTGAACAGACTTCCTTATTTACTTGGAATTGTTCCTTGAAAACAGAGAACTATGTTAGAGCCACTTAGCATCATGCTCAGCCCTCCATCAATTGATTCCCCTGTATTTTGTATTTTGATTTCATTACCTAAATATGTATTTTACTAAACAGAAATAGTTGATTCACTCCATTGCTATTAATCAATAATTACTGATACTTGAGCTGGAATGGTAATTACTACTAAATACTTGTTATGTAGTGTACAGTGTACTGGGGAGCTACAATTCACAGTAACCTCAAGAAGGAGAAACCATTATTGTATCAATTTAACACACACAAACAAACCTGGTTCCAAAAATTGTGAAGGGATTGTCTAAATGCCATAGCCTATAATTCAAGCCCTTCTTCAAATGTATGACATTTTTATTCTTTCTTAAAATTTTCTGTCATCGTTTTGGAACATGTTTTCTGAGCCTCATAGCTATTACCACCTAATCAGAGAAGCTTTATTTGCCTACATGAGACCCTCAACAAATTGGAGCCTATTGACTGCCCCTCATAGGTTTGGCTGCAGAAGGTCATCTGACCCTTGCTGAGAATCCATTCACGCCTCTGTCACCAGTGTTGTGAGATATTTATACATTGTGTGAAGATGTGTCACTGTGATTGGATTAAAAAAAAAGAGCCGAATGGTCAATACTTAGGCAGGAGAGATAGGTGGGATTTCAGGGGAGAGAGAGGAAGAGGAGGAGGAGGAGGAATTGAGATACAGGGATAAGACCAGAGATGCCAGGAGGTACAGAATGAGTCAGATATACAAAAATGGAAAAAAGGTTAAAAAAAATGTAGTAAAACATAGATTAATAGAAGCAGATTAATTTAAGTTATAAAACCAGCATAGGACCGACCCAGAACCTCTGAACGTGCCTATCAATTAGGAGGCCCGTGCTCTGTTAGTGGATCAGTATTTATCCCTAGTATACGAATAGATTTGGGAGCCCATTCCACATAGAGGAATACTCTCTCAGCCTAGACTTAGGGGGGAGGGCCTAGGTCCTGTTGCAATTGATATGATAGACTTTGAAGATCTCCCTTAGAAGGCCTCGCCCTCCCTGGGGAGCAGAAAAGGGATGGGATAGGGGGTTGGGGAAGCAGGGGAGGAGGGGAGGGAGAGGGAACACTGAGATTGATAAGTAAAACAAGCTTGTTTCAAATATAAATTAAAAACAAAAGGGAATAAATAAAAAAAAGAGAGCAAGCCTAAGCTTAAGGCCAAACTTTCATAATTAATAAGAAGTTTTTGTGTCATTATTGGTATTTGGCTGGTGGGGCAGGAAAAGATTCACTACTCACCAGCTGTATGGGATTTTGCCACAGAATATCATGGTATAAAATGTTCTAGAATACAGAGTGGGTGGGAAGTTAACTGAAGATGGGAACTAGGTGATACTGTATATGAGAGTTTTCAGTGGTGCAACTGTTTGGGGTCAGCCACACTCCTGTAACTACTGCTCCATCCATATTCATGTAAGTGAGCTCCATGAATGCTTTAGCTCACTGATCTTCTGTCTGGTGTTGCTGTTCTATCTAAAGCAAGTAGACATTGTCTCAGGTCTCCCCAAGATAACTAGGTGAAACAACTGACAAAATAATCAGTCCTATGTTAATTATATTTTAAATCTGTATTAAAAATGAGTGTTAAAAATAAAGTGGAATATATGGAAAGAGACAGTATAAGATGTAAATAAGTCCTTTCCTTAGAGCATTCTTAGTGTCAAGTTCTCATATATCCCAGGCTCTCTTTGAACTTGCTGTTTAGTCTAGGAAGACTTTGAACTTCTGATCCTCTTTCCCCCACTTCTCCGTGTTGGACATACAGGGCAAGGGAGAGGGGAACTGGCCAGGTAGGACACAGAACCCAAAGCTCCTGTTCTGGGACTATTCTATCTGGAGACCAGGAATGGCAAGAGAGTTTGGTTCCTCTGTTTTGTCCCTTGTCTCCTAAGGGCTGTCTGTGCAGATGATATGATAGACTTTGAAGAACCCCCATGGAAGGCCTTGCCCTCCCTGGGGAACAGGAAGGGCGAGTGAAGGAGCAGGGCGGGCTAGTGAAGGAAGCTGGGATCCGACATCTGGAGATCTGGTTAAATCAATCAGGTGGAGAGTGACCTCTTGGGCCACCACCAATCTCATCCCAGTTTTTAATATAAATCCTTTAAGAAGCCTCTAGTACCTAAACAGGCAGGATTCCTCCTTCTCAAAGAAAACTCAGTCCTCTGCCCCAGAATTCCTTCTTTTCTTCCCTTCCTCCCATCTTCTCTCCCTCCCTTTATGCTCCCACCTGGGAATCTATAGTAAATATCTCTTTGAAACCCACCCTTTGAAGACCATGAATTTCATTTTTTGAACTTACAAGAATCTAAAGCTTGCTAGATCAAGGCAGTTTGGGTGACCATTGAGTTTTGGCAGACCCTAGCTCCTTAAGAAAGTCCTATTAGTCTCAATTATTCCAAGAGATACCCAAATATTCACTTACCGGTATAGGAATTAAACATGGGCCTTCCTTGGCAAACATTCTGCCTTCTGAGATATAGCCTCGGCTCCTTAAATAATCTTTTCTTCAAACTTTGACATTTATCCATGAATAAGGGCAATACATACACTGTATACTATTTCTTAGCTCAAATTTGGCCACTTCCAGCCCTCCTGCCTCTGCCTCCTAAGTGCTTGGATTGCATGAGTTCCTAAGAACTTTCTGCTTCCCTTCATACCTTCTCCTTTCTTCTCTTCCATGTCCCTCCCTTCCTCCCTCCATGTCTACCTCCCTCCATTTGTCCCCCACCTCACTCTCTCTCCCTTCCTCTCTCTCAACAGAGTCCATTTTCTTTCGGATCTCTGTTGTCTCTCATTCATCCTAGACCTATGGCTTATTATTTTCGTTTCCAGAAATAAATTTCTTAGATCCCTAGAGACCAGATTTCTTCATGTGCTAAATGAAAATACTTAAGTGTTGCCATGGAGACCATGGCTCTAAGATGCTCAGCAAAGGGTCCAACACCCACTAAACCTTTCATTGCTGATAACTACCAGCTATGCATTTGCTCCTATGGTTACCCCATTCCTTTGGTTTCTGTAATCTTTTCTCAGTTATATTCCTGCCTGGGAATGCATGGCATGACATCCTATGAAGAACTCTGAGATAAGTAAATAACATCCAGTATAGTCCAGGTTTTTGCTTACACATTGTGACACTGGAAAATTACTATGCTTCCTAATGAGCTATAATTCACCCATAAAAAGCAAGAAAGACACAGTGAGTTCTGACACTAAACAATCAATGAAGTCAAATTTCTTAGGCTATGTCTCAGTCTGCCATAATACTGCACAGGTTCAGAGTCTTCCACCATCCTCACTGACCAGTTGGCTACAAATCAGGACTCACCAGGTTAGGTGATATACTGACTATTGGAAGTCGGAAAAGCACTATTTGGATGGTTTCAGTTTCATTGTATCAAAGAGGATATAAGTCAATATGAGTCAAAGGGCAATATACCTCTAGGTCTGGGAAGTTCTCAGAGACAAAGAGGCATTATCCTAGGATGAAAGACCCAAATGAAATACTTAGTGCTCAACAGTCTGTTAGATTTGCTGTACACAGTGCCCAACAATCTATGGGATTTGTTGTATATGGCTGACCCAATCACAGATCATATAGATGGACCTATCTATAGATCTTCATCTACCCAGAAATGGAATGGGCATTGGTTGTTATCTAGGGGATGGCCAAACTGTGAAGAAATAAAAGGAACAGTCACCAACATCTCTTCAGGATGGGAGGGGTCCTAAGACTAAACAGATTACAGTGTCCCCGGGGTCTTCTTTCTCTCTTATTGGTCCCATGTATATATCTGCATTCTTGGCCCCCTCCATTTCTCCTTACAGTATCTTATGGGAAGAAGAAAATCCCATCTCAGGAAGTCTGCTTTCACTGCCCCATCTACCTACATCCTTCTGCCTTCTTCTCAACTGGTATCACAGCTGCAAGCCCCAGTCTGAAAACTGCCTGAGCATTCTGCTTTAACACAAACTGTTTAGGGCCCCTGGGGAGATGCATAATTATCAAGCTATATCTAGAGAGGTTCCAAGGGTCCATGAGAAATCAGAATCCAAAAACAAGGAAATGTCAAATATTCAGTGGAACAATGGCTGGGTAAGTAAGGAATTCTCCCTTATCTACTAAGTGATACATAGTGTGATCCTTAGGTATACCCCAACTTTCTTTCCTAAGACATTCATTAAAGGAGCCTTGGAGTCAACTTAGAAGATACCCAAACACCAATAAAACTCAGACTATTGAGATTTATTACCCTGGAGGAACAAGAGGGGGTGAGGGAGGGGTGTAGCTGCCTCTAGATTGGGTAGACGGTAGCAGGTATGGCTACCGGAATGACTTTTAAGGAGGATAAAGGGGAAGTCTGTGCTAGGATAAATTGGAAAATCCTGATTGGACACATTAGCCAGGGTGGCCAAATTATGAATTTTGATTGCTGGAATTTGATGTTTGATGTTTTGATAGTCAAGAATTATTTAGGCATAAGGATGTGGCCAAATAAGGGACTGCACCTTGGTGATTAGCTTTAGTAATGTAATCTAATGTTTTAGCAAGGGAGAGGGAATGAGAGAAAGCAAGACCAGCTGACATCATGTTTGCAATGCTTGGGCCTGTTAGAGAGCCCTGCACTCATTTTCCTGAAGCACCAAGAGGAAAAGCTGAAGACATGCATCTGCAGAGAACATTAATTCCTGGTTAACTTTTACAAAGATGGCACAGAGGAGAGATGCCTCTGGCAGCAGAAAAGAACCCTGATGAAACAAGGAAAACCATCTAGAGAAGGTGGCTGTGGGGAAGTGTGCCTAGGAGCTCAACCATCTCCCACCTAAAGTTTCCACTATGCCAGTGCCAGAAACTGAGATCAGCTGCCAGACGCTTTCCAAAAATATCCTGGAGACAGGAGTTGGTAAAGGAAATGGGTTTATTTACAGTTTTGACGTGTACTAGGAAAAGAAAAATTTCTCAGTTTCTCTTCCTTTTGCCCTGCAGTGGTGTTAAAATTTATAGAAAAGATGTAACAGAAACTAGGAGATAGCTATCAGATCTCTGCCTAAATGGGTTGAGGCAGCATCCATGAAAAGAAGTGTGAAAGGAAAAAATTACAACAATATAAAGTTCTCTGCTGGTGTTACCAAGCAACACTTGATTCTGTCAAGTAGAGTAAGTGTTCCCAAGAGCCAAGCTGAAGAGATTAATTTGTTTAGAACATAATAGTGTTGATTTGAACATTGGGGAAGATGGTACGAAAAGAAAAATAGATAGGCAAACATCATGTTGCATTTTGATAGCCAATTTGAATGAGGGTAAGACAGAGAGAATTTCATCACACCATTTAAAATGGCCTTTGGGGAAATGCATATTATATCTCTTTCATCCTAATTTTTCAGATTGTATGAGTTATTTTTCTGTTGTTATGATAAATCTCTAGGAACAAAAACAACTTATAGGATAATTCATTTTTAGCTTATAATTCCAGAGGGCTAGGAGTCTGCCATGGCAGGAAAGCATGGCATGAAGTGGTAGGCATGGAGGCCAAGCAGGAAGCTGAGAGTTCACATTGTCAACCTCAAGCAGGAAGCAGAGAGAGAAAAAGAGCACAGAGTGAGGCAGAACAATAAATGCCCAAGTCACCCCAGTAATGTACTTTCTTCAGCAAGGCTTCACACTCCCATACCTCCCAGTCTTAGTTACTATTCTATTGCTGCGAAGAGACACCATAACAAAGGCAATTCTTTTATCTTGCATTAACCCCACAAATCCAAGGAGAAAGAGCATCATCGTGGCCAAATAATTAAAATAATTAAAGCAAGCTTTTTTTTTTCCTGTACATGGGTTGTGTCTTACTAAAGCCAAGTTAAAGAGATCAACATTGGACATGGGTAAGACAAGGATATTTATAGTTAGGAGTATGAGGTTTCCAAATGGGGGATTTGGCAGGCAAATAGGCAGGGTTACAGAGGCAGAACATAAGCATAACAAGTAGTCATAACAACTTCCTGAAGCAAAGACATAGTTGCAAGCTGGCCATAATAAACTTTTGAAACAATGGGGTTACCATTTCCTGGAGCAGGCAGTACAGAACCGTTTTTTGTTAAGGTTGTAAGCGGGGCATAGTTCAATCTTTGAGAAATAGAGTTGATCACAAAAAAGAATAAATCTAGTTTGTTTTTATTATAAGATGGCTTTCAAGTCTAAGATGGAGACAGGCTGATTTACCATTTGCTCATAGTTTCAGAGGGTTGGCCTATTATCATCATGTCTGAAAGCAGATACAATTGCTGCTGGAGAAATAGATGAGAGCTTAACAGATAATTTTCAGGGAGCCGACAGAGAAATAGAGATATAGGCAGAGACAGAGATAGAAACTGACAGACACACAGACACTGGGCCTGGCATGGGATTTTGAAACCTCAAATCTGACCCCCAGAGGCATACCTCCTTTAACAAGGCCACACCTCCTCTAACAGGACCATACTTTCTATTCCTTTCAAGAAGTTTCAGTCAACTGGGGAGCAAGCATGTAAATATATGAACCTTTGTGGGACATTCTCATTGAAAACGCATTCTCAAATATAACCACTACCTGGAGACTAAGGGCACAAATATCTTAGCTTGTAGAGAGCATTTATCATTAATCCACTGAATAAGTAAAAGAAGTGAAAGACCCCCACTATGCTTATTGCCTGTTTAAATTGCTCTTGCTAATTTGCCAAGGTCAAGTTATGAGAAAAGTACAGGAGGGAACCAACGCCAACCAGATATCTGTGGTCTGCAGCTTGGACCAAAGCAAGGTCAGCAGCACAGTGTCCAGTATGCTAAGATAGTCATAACTGAATTGTTTGTATTCTTTGTGCCCAACCTGAATAACCAACTGTCCTTGGTTAACTACAACTGCTACATTTAGATGAAACAATGAAATCCCTGTAGACATGCTTCTGCTTCTGTAAGCCTGCTTATTGCCACCCCAACCCTATATAAACTGCCTGAATTTTAACCTCAGCATGCTCAGTCCCCTGAAAGACTGAAGCGTCCACAGGTACCTGTGTAAACAATAACCTCTTGCACTTGCATCCAGTGGTCTGGTCTCATCTCTTGGGGGCAAGGGCCTTCCCCCTGACAGGCTCCAAACTCTTGGGGCCTCTTGGGGGTCTTTCAGAAGAAGCTTAGTTTTCTCTTGGTGACACCAATTTATAGTACCAAAGGTTCTGTTCTAGTTTGTAGCTTAGTCTACTGAGGTCTGGTACTGAGGGCTTACTTCAGTTTTGACTGTTTTGTAAGGGGAGTGACTAATACACTAGTGGCCATGAATAGCGCCCTTCCCCATTGACATGTAATGTTCTCATGTAGGTACCACTATACATACTGCCTGTGTTATTCTTATGTTTTAGATAAAGCATATGCAGAAGGCTTGAACATGCCAAGTCAAAGTTAATGAGTATTTTAGAGGAGAAAATGTATCTAAGACTCAATATGAAGCCATAAAAGGAATTAGCTCCATGATTTCTTTATGTAGTCATTGTTTTAGCTAATATAGAGCCAAGTTCATCTAAATAAGATCCCAGAAAGAGACATATGCAACTTTATTCTTTTGGGTCTCACCAAAAAATATATTTCACAATTTAATAAAACCAGTTTTGTAATTTAACTATTCTATGGGGCTAAGTTTTAGGGAAACCACTCAAACGAGTCTCCTTATCAAATAAATTGCTTATTGAATTGTCACAGATACACACATTATAGGCATGTGACATAGAATGTTCTTAAGAGTGCTGTATGTGCTGAAAGATTTATTCAGCCTCTCTGGTGTCAGAAAATCCTGCACACATGTCCCTGACATGAAGCAGGAAGGACTAGAAGTAGTTGTAAGGGAAAGAGACCAAGGGGAGAGGAGGTGAGTAAATTTCTGGTGAAATTTAGCTGGTGAACAGACTAATATATGCTAAAATGAACAAACTTCCTCTCTACCTGGCCATACAATAAATGGGGATTTATTTTACAGAATTAGAAATTATGATGGGTTGAGTTTAATATGGCCCGAGGAAGGAAGAAAGCCAGCATAGAGGAGGCCTGTGATGTAAGTGAATCTCTGCGACTGATCAGCTGTAAAATAAAGGGCAATGTTGCTCTGTGCTCTAATATCTAGTTGCATGTTTTTATGGTTTGCCTGTGGGGCACACTTTACATACCCCATCTCCATAAAGCTCAAGTATTAAAAGCTTGATCCATGATCAAGGCAATATTCAAAAGTGGAGTTTGGGGTAACTGTTTGGACATGAGGGTTTTTCTTTCATTGATTGACTAATCCATTGTTGAATTGAAAATCAAAATAGACTATTGGGAGAGGCTAGGCTGTGAAAGATAGATTTTCTTTGAAGGCTGCATCTTGCTCCACTTCTGCTCTCTCCCCTCCTCTTCTCTCCTCCCCTGTCCTCATCTCTTTCTGGCCTTTCTTCTCTCTTCTCTCCTTTCCCCTCCCATCCACTTCCTGCCTGTGACATGCTGAGAGTCTTTTCCCTCACAACTCCTTTCCGATAAGGCTCTGCTTCTTCACCAGGCAAAATCACAAAATTGGGTAGCCATAGTGTTACTAGAGTTTTTTGTGTAAGAGCCTCAGCCCTGGTAGTCCTAACAGACTAGTATTGGCCACTTATCTTCAATAAGTCAATCAAGCAGACAAGAGATAGTGAAAAACAAAAAGACATTATTCAATGTCATTATATTGGAAAGAAGAAGAAAACAGAGACATCCAGAGACCTCTTTCAGGGTCTTAACATAAGGTTCTCATTTAAGCAGAACTCAGGAGATATGCATGCATAATCCCCCAATCCCTGTTAAACTGAAATTTGACCATCCTTGTCTTGGCTCCAGTCTCCCCTGCAAGGTTCTGGGACTGTCATTGTCAGTACTGTGTGAAAGCCACACTCCATTCCGGTGGCTGGATCTCAGACTTTTCTGTGTTTCAGGAAAAGTCTCCTATGGAAACCCCAGTTTCTAGGGGCTCATTGTTTCAATAGTCCACATAATCTCCTCCCTTTAAGTTTACACAATTATCACAGGAGAAATAATGAAGAAAGTGTAAGATCCATCTGCAAGCCATGGCTGACATTCCACATCCGTGATCCAGAACCATCATGCATCATGTTTATTTTATTGACAGGGACATGAAAGGAGACATGTATAAATGTCTCCCTCATTCTATATTTCCATTCTAGACTCTTCTGCAGCCTTGGAAATTTACTTCCTCTGTTTCCAGGTTTAATTGGGACATCTTGTTTCTGGTCACAATTTCTAAGACTATGCCACTCACTTCCTGTCTTAGTGCTATCTCTACCTCTTTTTGTCCTTTGACTTGTTCAGAACATGCAAGATCACACATTGTGTCAACATCATGTCAAAGTTAGTACACATTTTCCCATACACAATGAACCTATCAGGAGAGTTACCATGTTTGGATTTCCAAGGGCTACAGAGCCATGTGTGGTGTGTAAAATGATGCTGTCTATCTATTTTCAGAAAAAAATTAAATCATGGAATATTTTTACTAAAATTGTCAAATCAGAAATCAGTATGGCCTCAACAATAATTTGGATCTTTCATACAAGTAAGACAGAATCATATAATATATATTAAGCTTTATTCTTTGTCTTTACCTAAAATAGTAATATTCCACCAAATGTGCAGAAAGCATTCAAGCACAAACATATCTTTCATCACTTCACATAATGTACATTAAGTTTCCAGTTTTGAAGTCCTAGATAATATTCTTTGATAGCTCATCTAACCAGGAAGTTTTTCTGTATAATTTTGTACTCCCTTTGTTCATATGCACAGATAAGTTATAGCTTTATGAGCTATAGCCTATTAGCAGGTATTTATATTGAGCGAGTTATTTTGCATAAAATATTCCTGGGGAATTATAGATGCTGCAACTTATTAAAGCACCAATAAAATGTACTGCTTGCCAAGAAAAGGAAATTCCTTTGTTCCCCATCAACTTTTACTCCTAGTAATGGATTTCTTTTTCAACATCTCTTCTCTAGCAAATTGTTTCCCTTCTTTTATGCCCTTTAATCAGATTTAAATTTAAAAAACATATAATACTTTTACACTGCTTCCCATTTTGTATTATAGAGTTCAAGGAGGAAATCTGATTTTCCTGAGTCCAGTCCCTGTAGTTAGCAGGATGATATGTTAGCCTTACAATTTGGCTCAGGGGGTAATAAGTCATTAAAGTTGAAATAAAAAGAAAAATAAAAGCATCATTGAGATGAGAATTGATGAGCCCCTTCAAATCAGTAGGAATAGCTTCTAATTGCAGTTCATAGGCATATTCCCTGACACGAGTGTGGCCAAGAAATAGAACTTCATGCTTTGATTTGGAACTCACTTGTGCCAAATTAATTTCACTTCTTTTGCTTCCATATCTCAGATGAGGTAAGACCTCATATTTATGTCTCACTTCTGCTTGAATAATGATTTTAGGAGAGATATCATCTTTAATATACTTAAATAATAATTATTCTACATAAAACTTGTTTCCCAAGTATCTACCTAATTTTTGTAATTCTCTGATATTATTTGATAATTATTTGATAATTTTGTATAGCTAGGAATACAATTATTTTTTATCATACCCAGATATCAGTGTCATATATTCCAGGCACAAATTATCTTTCAGATCATCTGCTCCATTTGAACCAGACTGGAGATTAAGCTAGGAGACAGGAAAACAAATAGGGATTGAGTATAGATGCTTCTCCTTTATCTGCTGTTCTCCTCAAATAAAGAACCTAGCAAACTTGGGCCCCTTTTAAACCTTCCGTGGTAGTTTTTAAGTTCTTCAATATCCACTTGCTTCATCATTGAGTGCCTGTATATGCACTGAAATTTGCGAACAGCATTGCTGGGACTTGCCAGTGAACCCCCTAATACTGACCAATAATCAACATCCTAAGTTTTTTACCCACACATACCCTTCTGTCTGTCCTGATTGTTCTTTCCTATGCTTTCGAAAAGAAGTATACACTTTTGATCTCCATTCCAATAAGCCAAACCCATTGCTTAGCTTCACAAATAATGGTTATCTATAATTGCCATGAGATAGTAGTTTGTAAAAATCTTTTTTAAAGTTTTAGTCTTTTACCTTAATTAATCCATTCTTTATATTAAACCGTGCCCTCTAAGAATCTATCATGAGAACAAGGTTTCCAAAAGAAGTCTGCTAGAGTTCCAATTCCTTGAATCTTTTGAGTTCCATGCAAAAATGATAAAGAATGCATTTGTTCAAATGATGAAATTACATTTCATGCTCAGTAGCTTTTATTCTGAAGGACCATTCTTCAAATACCTGCTAGAATAGTTAAGCTAGTGGGCGTAGACCAGACCTGTGCCCATCCTCTCACCACTCCTTTGCTTCCTTTGTGCTCTGTCACACATCAGATGAAGGTAGGGAAGGTAGAGACCTGTCACTTTCTCAGAGAGCTCTTGATATTCGCTGATTCATTCGGGGCTCACATAGAAATCCACCACTACAGATTCCTATTTGATTCTTCAATCATTTCACACCAGAAAGGATTTCTCAAGTGTAACCATGACCATGAAGGACTCTCTAAGTCTCCTGATGGTGAGACTGGCATCATTGTCTCCCCCCAGTGAGTTCAACTGAGCACCTGAGCTAAAGCAGCATAGTAATCTCATACATGGTTAGTAGCTTCACTTGCTGAGTCTGAGAACCACTTACATGGCCAGAGACAATATTTTATGTAAAGGAAGATAACTTAGAAATGTGTGGACAATTGGTTCTTTGCACACTAGAAAATATAAGCCACCAGCCTACATTACTGCATTCTGACCTCAGCTACTAAAGCAACTACCGACAAGAACTAATGTCATTTGTCAATGACTAAATGATTCCTAGATGCTTATTGTAGTCAATTGGTTTTATGTATAGGAGAAGGGATTTAGGGTAAAGAGATAGATTCTGAAACCTTTTATACAACATGGTTTGAGGATTGTTTTTCAAGATCATAAGGTTAAAAGCCTTGTCATAAAAGACTTCAGTATACAGGGGATAACAAGGGAAACTTAAAGGATTTAAGAATGAGGAGAGCCAACTAGGAATTTATTTTTGTAAATGATGGAAAAAGAAGTTTGGAAAAGAAGTTTTAGTAAAAGTGTAGAGATGTGGAGGTCAGAGTAAAGCACTTGGGAGGTGCTGTCTAAACGAAATAGAAACCTCCATGAGATCTGCAAGAAATAAGAAAAGCTGACAGAGAGTCCTGTCAGAAATACTGACAAATCAACCTAGTAGCCCAAAAGGGATTAGATTTCAGTCAGCCTGAAGAAATGAGAATCTGGGTGTCAATCCTTACAATCACTCAAGGAAGCAAACACAGCACCATTGTTAGAGTAATGGTTGAAGAAATGAGACTGAGTGATAAATCTTCCCTTCTGGCAGCTCCACTGGCTGGAACAACAAGATTGAACATTGGTTCTGGAAGATGCTGAGAAAGACTACACCAGAATTTCAAGAACCAGTGATGAAAATGGAAACCCCTAGTAGCAGTTCATGCCTAGCTCATTGTCACTCACCTGATGCATGACCGGTGATTTCCAAGGAACCTGGATTTCCAATGAAATATCTTTTTCTTTCTTTCCTTTTTCCCCATAAACAAAATACCTATGCATGGCCATCTTGAGTATTTCCAAGGCATTGGCTCACATACAGCACTGTGGCAGTTTTTGAGCTTGACAGATTTTTGTGATATCACCACAAACATAAAAACAACAGTTGAAATGCACACAGTAATTGTAGCTAGAGATATTGTTAATTCCCTCAACCAAAATAGTACCATTTTGGCTTTTCATTTTTCAAAATATTTGTACCACTGTGGGGGGGGGTGGTCCCTGGAGGTGTCATTCAGGGAAGAGAACCACCTGAATTGATGAGAATGAACACCCAGTACAGATTGACTTTTTTTAACCTGGATTAGACTTCAGGGAAGGTAATGCCTGAAGTCTAATTCATTGTCAGCATTTAAAACACAGTACAATTTGGGAAAATGTTTCCAGGCAACCATCAGTCCAATTCCAGGTGCACAGTAAAGCTTAAAGTGTGACTACATGGAAACTCCTTTACAAAGTACATGCAACCATGAGGGAGGTTCTATAACTAACAGACCTAGAATCTAGTGTGTTCTCTGACCACAGCATAGAGGTCAGCAGGCCATAAAGTACTTGTGACATCTCCCATAAGGATGGGTACCAGTCTAGGGAGGGAAGAGTCTGGGAAAAGCTTCCTGGGGGATTTGGATGAGATCTGCCTCCATAGCAAAAGGTGGTTGAGGTCTGCCTCCCCAGTTAGCAAAAAGGTAACCACATAGCTAACAAAATCCACTCTGATTTCTGAATGGAATACAGGTATTCGATTTTTATTTCCTCCATTGAGGAGACACCTCTGAAAGACGTTTGATTATCATTCCTGGCTCCCTTAGTGCTTCTCTGTGAGTACAAGGACCTCTCAACGTGTGTGTGTGTGTGTGTGTGTGTGTGTGTGTGTGTGTGTGAGTGTGTGTGTCTATATGATACATATCTGTTAATGTGAAACACTAAAGATCTTGTAATTATACTTAAAGCAGCATCTGGTAGATTATTAAAGCCCAGAATTTGCAAGTTATTTTCTAATAGTATGTGTTTCCTTAACACTATAATCAGGAGAGCCTGCCTATGGCACAGACCTAGCTCTTCATGATAATCACTCTTGTTTTTGTCTCTTGACATTTGCAAGCTGAACGAATTAAAGAATCAAACCTAACAGAGAAAACAGTAGTGTTTTGGAAGAATTGTGTTGGCCAGTTTTTAAATTTTATTTGTTTGTTTGTTTGTTCGTTTGTTTTACAGCCCAGCTGGCTGCAGTTTTCCTTCCCTCCTCTGGTCCCAGTCCCTTCCCCACACCCGACCTCTCTGTTTCCACACACTATCCACTCCTCTTCCATTCCTGTTTAGGAAAGGGCATGTCTCCCATGGATATCAACAAAACATATCAAGTTGCAGTAAAACTAAGCACTTTTCCATGTATTAAGGCTGGAAAATGCAACCCAATGTGAGGAACAGGGTCCCAAAAGCCAGTAAAAGAGTTGGAGACAGTCCCTGTTCCACAGAGCTATAACATATATGATATATGTAGGGTGCCTAGGTCAGTCCCATGCTAGATCTCTGGTTGTGGCTTCAGTCCCTGTGAGCCCCTATGAGCCCAGGCTACTTGCTTCTCTGAGTTTTCTTCTAGTGTCTTTGTCCCCTCTGGGTCCTACAGTCCTTTCTACCCTTCTGCTATAGGATTCCCCTATTCCCTCTAACTCCACTTAATGTATGCCTGTGGGTCTGCATCTGTTTCCATCAGTTGCTAGATGAAGTCTCTCTGATGACAATTGGGCTAGTTCTTATAAAAGCATTTCCATTAAGAACTCCATTGTAGTTCTCTAAACCTTTCTTTGTGTTCAATTTTATCTTCAAACCAATATTGGCTCCCTCTTTTATGTTCTCTCTCTCTCTCTCTCTCTCTCTCTCTCTCTCTCTCTCTCTCTCTCTGTCTCTGTCTCTCCTGTCTTCTATTCCTAACCAGGCTCAATCTTCCTGGTCGCACATGTTTTCTTCCCCCCCCCTCCTTTTCTCCTACTTCTTTCTCCATTCGCTGCCTCCCCCAACTTCCCCTGTGCTCTGGGGGACTTGTCCATTCCCAGTTCTGTGAGGGACTTTATATGAATCTCTTAGAATACACCTTGTATCCTAGTTCCTCTGGTGGTGTGAATTATAGGCTGGTGATCCTTTGATCTAGATCTTAAATCCATGGGAGGGGAGGGTGGTTAGACTGCATGTGAGAGTGCAGAGATGGTAAAAGGGAGGGAAAAAGGGAGGGAGGGAAGGAAGAAGAGGGAACTGGGATGTAAAATAATAAATTAAATTAAAAAAAATGCTTTGACTCCAAAATTTTAGTTCAAGGACAAGTTACTGGGGAAAAGGATTTCTATTTTTGTTTCCACAGAAAATGAAAAGATGTAGATTCCTTCCAGACTGATGTGGTTTGATCACGCCAGACCGCCTGAAACAGAGTACCAGGTGATCCTACATTCGAACAGCTGGACAAAGCAGCCTTACAGACTACAGCCAGGATTTCTGAATCTTCTTTGAATCCCCCATGACAGCGCCCCTTACCAGCAGGAAGTAGTTTGGAAAGAACAACGCCCAAATTCCCAAATACTGTCTATAAAAGTTTGTTTTCATTTAAATGGACTTGGTTATATATATATATATATATATATATATATATATATATATATATATATATAAACTCCATTGTAGATCTCCACTTCATGACATTGCTCATATATTCCCTTGTCCCCCTCTTTGACTAGATTCCCAGAGCTTGGCCTGGTGCTTGGTTGTGGATCTCTGCATCTGGTTCCATCAATTACTGGATGAAGGCTCTATGATTACAGTTGGACTAATCACCAATTTGATTAAAGGGGAAGGTCAGTTAAGGTACCCTCTCCACTATTGCTTAGAGTCTTAGCTGGGGTCATCCTTATGAATACCTGGGAATTTCCCTTGCAACAGGTTTCTCCCTAACCCCACAATGGCTCTCTCACTCTCTCTCTCTCAATATATCCCGTTCATTGCTCTCCTACTCCACCCCTTCCCCAACTGGACCATCCTATTCCCTCAAGTTCTCATCCCCCATCCCTTCCACTTTTACTGCCCCCACCTTGTCCCCAATTTCCTCAGGAGATCTCATCTAATTCTCCTTCCCAGGGTGATCCATGTGACTATCTTAGGGTCTTCCTTGTTACCTAGCTTGTCTAGAGCTGTGGGGTGTAGTCTGGTTATTGTAGTCCAACTGTGGTTGGAATGTAAAAATAAAAATTTTTAAAAGTCCATTTTAAACTCTGTTGAGGCACAATAACAGCCACAGACTGTGGGTGCTTTCAGAACTAGTAGATCATTTATGGAAACATTATTAGAATTACCCAAAACTCAAGGAGCAAGAATACTAAAGAAGATAATGGTGAAATAAACTGAGGAGAAAAATTGAGTATATTTCAGAGGTTCCTAATTTACCACTCAGACAGTAGCTATAATGTCCCAGCACAATCAGAAGATTTCCAGATGACATCATCTTCAATAGCTTTAATGTGTGCTGATGGGAAAGTTATTTCCTCTTACGAATATCAGGTTTTCAAAATGTACCCAGGAAAGCCACTAATATGATAGTAAAGACTTCAAGTTAAATCATTAAAAGATCTAGAGTAAAATTTCAAAAGCATTCCAAACAGGATAAGCATTTGTTTGGTTTCTCTAAGAGTAAAATGTGGACAAGATAGTAAGGGAAGTTGCACACTCACACACACACACACACACACACACACACACACACATACACACACACACTATATGTTTGTTATCTATCAAAAATAGTACTTACCAACTTTTAAATTTGTTTGATTTCATTAAGAACTCATCAGGAAGAAAAGTAAAATTCAAGACAGAAATTGGAAAATTCACTTTGTATGAAGACCTGTAGCACACTAACTCTAACTACATGAAAAGGGTTACTTTAAAATCACCATGAGTGTAAGAAATAGCTTGATTCAGAGTGCACAAAAGTTCTGAGTAACAACTTTGAAAATATTCAAATAATAAATACATAAAGAAATATTTAACATCATGAGTTACTATCACTGTCAACTATAAGGGCACAATGTACGATGAATGCCACTTGATGGGTCTTGCATTTTGGGGGAGACTATACATTTATGGAGGCATGTTAGAGAGATAGTAATATTGACTAAAGCTTATTAGATTCCAAAAGCTTAACTTTATATGAAACATATATTAAAAGCCACAAAAAGGCCTTAACTAGAAATTATATTCATTATTTGCCCAAACAAATGCTGAAAAAAGGATGCATCTTTCATTAAAATACTTTAATAATAAAGAACGTAATACTACACAAAACAAATAGATCGATCTTATACAATGAGAATTAGAAAGTGAATTTTAATATAAAAATACTGTATTCTGTCAATATTCAATTATATGAAGGTCAAATGCCTTGACCAAATGGAGAATTTTCTCTATGGCTACAAAGTGTCCAGAGGGGAGAGAAATTTAGCACTCTCTCCTAAGTCAGACACCTTGAACAATGTGTATCTTCCAAGTCGGACACCAGTGGAACAATATATCATACTGTCATTTTTAAACTCACAAGAGAATAGGGGATGTAATAAAACTTAAAGAAATTGAATTCCAAAATGCTAATAGCTTTATTTACGAGACAAGATCCAGGATTGTGTTCACTCCTGGAAGATTTGGGGGGAGATAAAAGAAGTCTGCCTTAAAGACATTACAAAAGCACTAAAATGGCAACAAAAAAAGAGATCGTATTTGGGAACACCCATTAGATTAAGCTTACTCTGGCACGGTGGATCAGAAATCATAGGTGTACCTGCCATTATGTGAGTCTGTGCACTCCTGTGACTCCCATCAGCCCCCACTAAGTAATGAGCTTTGTATGCTGAGGGACAAGGGAGGAACTAACAGCTAAGGCAGATTGTTCTGAAAAGGTGGTCTCCTAAGAAGGGCAAGCACCTTGCTGAGGAGCAGGGAAGCAGAGGGAATCCTTCTGGGAAATACCAGGGGTGTTCGATCTGCACTGCAGCTAGCCTCCACTGTCTGAAGCAGGGCAGCAGACTAAAGGAAATCTCTGAGTCACACTACCTTTTTAGTGTATTAAGTGGCCTTCTGGATGGAGGTGGGCAGAAATTCAGCACAGAAGAAAGAGAGCTGTAAATGTCCAGAGCTAGAACAGAGATGGAAAGGAAAGAAAGAGAAGGCCACTGACTCCAGGAGCGGCAAACAGACCTTGTGGCAGAAATAACCTGGCCGGTCAAACGTAAAGCAACACGAGACCTCCAGAGTGCTGCACTCTAACGCTGGTATTGGAAAGTCTCTCATGTTATTAAATAGAGACTTCTCTAGTCCAGGTTCACTCTCTTTCCTTATGTCTTGCCATCTTTGTCTCTCGCTTCTTCCTTCTGCATCTCCCTCTCTCGTCTTTTTCTTCCTTTCCTCTTAGCAAATACTCCTAAATTGATTTTGCCTACTACCACATGAGAAAGGCCACCAGGAGTCCTAGTTGTAAACAGCCACCTGCGGTTTTCCTGACCTGTCGTCTGTCCTCTGTCTGAATTTGTCATTATTGCTCCAATCCTCTCAAACCTTTCTCCCTGGGTTCTATGGCAACTCACATTTCTGCTTTCATTCCCCACCTCTTTTTTAAATCTAAATGACCAGTCACTAAAAGACTGGCATAAAGCAAACACAGTGCAAATGTGCCCTCTTTCTATTTAGTAAACTCTCCAACCACTATACTTCTAATGTCCATACTATCATATTTTTTTGTTGCTATTGTTGTTGTTTTTTGGGTTTTTGTTTGTTTGGTTGTTTTTTTTTTCTTGTTTTTGTTTTGTTTTGTTTTGTATTTTTATCTGATGGAGTGGGAGGGAGGAAATCACATGAAATCTACACAGCAGACTGGCTCAAGTCACCACCAGACTAAGGAGCAACACAATTCAGTTATTATGTAATTGAACTCTTGTCTTAAAATGTACAGCACAAAGTAGAAAACAATTAAAAAACAAATCAGGGAGCAGCAAAGAAATCTACATGGTCAAGACAAGAAACAGATGATTATTGAAAAGGCTCAAGTATTTCAGGAATCAGGTGAGTGACAGCAGCTGGCAGCTTCCAACTGAGTCATGCCCATGGGTTGGGAATGAGGCTCTAACTGCATTCTCATTCTCTCCCCTTGCTCCTGTTCTCTCTGCATCTCTTCCCACCTCACCCAAATGACAAAAATCACAAAATGGTTCTTTTCTAGCAGAGAAGTAAGCCATAGTGCACTGGGGGTGTCTATGTCCGTTCCTTCCAGGTACAATAATTACTAGAAAGTTGAACAGAATCCAGCATTCGCTCGTTGGTGTGAATTAGTATCCCAAATTTAAAGTAAACACTAGCAATGGGAAGAAGATGTGAGATGAAATCAAAGAATCCTTCCCTAGAGATTCATAGGATGGACTTTTTCCTCCAGCAGTAAATTCTGGCAACACATCTGAAACATTGCTTACCAGAGATTATCTTCAGAGGCTCAGTGGTTTCTCATTGGAAGCCAATCCTCTAGGCATGCTTTATGTAGCATTTTAGAACATCTAAGGTGTTTAAAAAATGAAAGCGACATTGAGCATGAGTCATTTTGTCTCATAAATAGTTTAAGCATAGTCCAATATTATCATAGAATGACAAGAAGCCTCCTGGAATCAAGTGTTCAAATATCAGCCATTGATAATCTAGGTAGATCTTTCTAAACACTCAGATTTTCTAGGTTAGTTTGTTTGTTTTTTTTATCTAGGTTAGTTTATTATCTAGGTTAGTTTGTTGTTGTTGCTTCCTTTGAACACTCAGAAATGGAAAATGTGAAGGCTACTTAGCAAAATTAAATAGTATATTTGGAATGTAACCATACCATATTTTTATGGCTTTATTCCTGACTTGTATATGTGAAGACCTAATCAAGGCTATGAGGACTAAAGGAACCTGCATATAAGTAGGGAAAATCTGAACAAAAATGTTTTTTAAAAAAGTAAAGTTATTGAGAACTAAAGAGGCATTAGAACCACGGAGATATATTGGTCAAGGGCTTCTAAAAACAATTGACATTTTCCAAGGAATTTCAGAAATTACTGTTCAATATTTTCAGATGCATGTACAGCAGAGTATACTAAACTCTACAGAACCACAAAACTTTCAACTTCATTTGAAAAATGTAATCAGGGGATGCTGAGAATGAGATAAGGGCAAAATATGAATTTTCTGAACAGACATTAAACACAGTTGCAAAGTCAAATTTCACCTAATCAATTGCAAGTGGCCTCTAGTATAAAAGTAAACTGAATGATTAAAAAAATAAAGAAAAACCAATTTCAGGGTTTTAAATTATAACCCTAAAATATTAAAATTTCCTTGAATGATGTAATAGAAGAAGGGAGCTGTTGAAAACAAGTCAGTTGTCAGTCAATGGAAATTGAAACAGTCATAATAAGAGAATTATAAAAACAGAGATTGAGAAAAATGAAGGCATCAAAGAACATTACCAACTGAAATGGCAACCTATACACAAAAAGGAATTGCACAAATATTTAAATTCTGCAACATTATTCAAAATGCAGTAAAACTATAACTGGAAAAGAAAACAGAATACTGCTAAATTCAAAGTGGACAATGAACTAAAACTACCATATGTCCAAGAATACACACGGTGTATGAAGGATACTTCGTATCTTAATTGAACTAACCATTATGTAAATTAAAATGTAAAATACTAATATGATATCACTTATATACCTATTAAGATAGGCTTACATTGAAAACAACACATGTTAGTGTGGTTGAGTATTGAGGCAAAGATGCACACCACCATTCTTAAATATCATACTAGAAGTATTTTTCTGTTTGGTTGTGGATAGTTTGGTTTTTGTATGTTTTATTTTTGTTCCCCCATCCCATTTTCTTTTACTGAAAATATATTTTTGTTCTTCTACAATATAATTTGGTTCCCCTCTCCAAATTCCCTCATGGATCCTCCTCACCTTCCCTCCCATCCAAATTCACTCCCTTTCTGTCTCTCTTTAGGACATATAAATAATAATGCTAAAATAAGGCAAAAACATGTCAGAATAGTACAAAACAGACAAACAGAAGAAAAATCACAAAAAATACATGCTCAAACACACAAAAATCCCATTAAAAACGCAGAAATGGAAGCCATTTTATATATATATATATATATGCAAATGGCCTGTGAGGTAAAAGAAAAAAATGCCCTGACAAAATATTTCCAGACAATATCCTCCATACACATTATGATATACTTACCTTACACTGAATATAGGAAATGTTAGTGTAATTGAATATTGAGGCTTATTGCATTATCTAACAGAATATTAGAAAACAAACTATACAGTTAAAGGAAGAGGTGGGGAGAATGAGAAGGAGGAGGGCAGAAGGGAGGGAGGGGACTGACGGAGGGAGGAATAAATGTTAGGTAAATACAGACCATAAAATAGCATAATCCATAGAGATATAAAATGGAGGTGAGTAAAATACAGAATTTAATTCATATAAAATATCACTGAAGACACACAGACTATGCACTTGTGATAAATTAGATAGAGTCATCACATTAAAATTGTTTCACTGTGAAGTAAAGTGATCCATGCAAATAAAATATTTGTGAATAAATGAAAACATGATCACACACACATAGAGAGATATAGATATACACATCCATATACATATACATATAAATATACATATACATATGTTTTTTGACAGGGTTTCTCTGTATTGCTTTGGAACTTGTCCTGGAACTACATAGAGAGAGAGAGATAGATATAGATATAGATATAGATATAGATATAGATATAGATATAGATATAGATATAGATATAGATATAGGTATAGGTATAGATATAGATATAGATATAGATATAGATATAGACATGTTTTTCGAGACAGGGTTTCTCTTTATTGCTTTGGAACCTGTCCTGGAACTAGCTCTGTAGACCACGCTGGCCTCAAACTTACAGAGATCAGTGCTGGGATTAAAGGCGTGGGCCACCAAGGCCTGGGAAATAAATATAATTTTAAATAGAGCTGGTGGATAAGTGCATAAAAATCTGTAACTAGTGAAAGTATAAAATCCACTGTGAAGTACCACAAGTTTTGTTTCAAATGACTACTTTAATAGTATAGAGATTTATTGAGTTATATAGTCTTTGGGTCTGTTTAATTTTCTTATGAAATTTTTTAAAATTTGAAACTTTTTAAAATAGAATTTAAAAATTTTAAAACAAGTAAGAGTTTGATAATGTCACTATAATATTACTTTATTACTTTATGTATGGTTTTAATGTTCAAGCAGCTCATATTAATCGCTAGTTCTGTTTGCATTAGTATGTACATTTAAAAATCATGTATAATAATTCTGTTTTTGAAAATATGTTAGTACATCCCTTCTACATCTGACACTGATAAAATAATTTTTCAAGTATAATTATGTAATGAATAATTAACTTCATTGTAGAATATTATTTTAAGATGTGTTACCTTTGTCTATGTTGTGGAACATTTCTTTAATAATGCAAATATGTGTTGCATTCTTTTATGCTCCATTTGTTTAACTCTGTGATGCTGTGCTACTTTGCCTGCCTAAAACACCAAATTGGTCTAATAAAGAGCTTAACAGCTACTAGTGAGGCAGAAGAAAGAATAGGTGGAGCTGCCAGGCAGAGAAAATAAATAGGAGAAATCTTGGAGGAAAAGATCAAGCAATGAGAAAAGGAGGGAGGAGAGAAAGACACAGGGACCAGCCACCAAGCTACACAGCCAGCAAATGAGACATAGAAAAAGATAAAAGCACAGAAGCAAAAGATAAACAGAATAATTAAATTAATAAAAATGGCTAGAAACAAACCAATCTAAGGACAGGTATTTATAAGCAGTAATAAGCCTCTGTGTGACTTATTTGTGAGCCGGGTGGCATGCTCCCCCAAAGAGCCCAATGCACTTTACCTCAAAGAAAAGTGTGGGCTTTATCCTAGAATACAATGGTGATGTGCAAGTCCCTGGAATGTCTCTCCATGTAATGCAATATTTACTTGCCTCAGATCTTTGGTTGCTGCGCTGTTTCCCAATGTGATTCATAAGGTGAGTTTTGGGCTAAAACGTGAGTTATAGCCTCTGGACACTGATGACCAAAACTTGACCTCTCGATTTAAGATCAGACATGAAAGTATGATGTCATCAACCTATGAGAACCTTTGGACACCAAGGACAGAGTGAGCTTCCCTTGGAACAAGTCCCACATCTCATGTACTCTGTATGAGCAGAACTACTCAGAAGGGACTTGTGTTGTGATCTCCATCATCCTTGTCATATGTTACTGTTAATTTACATCATTCAGCAATAATGAAACTTTAATAATAACATTACATTATCTGAGTTTTGTGACTACATTTCCTAATTACCAGAAATTAAAGCAGTTGTGAGAATAGCTGCATTTTCAGTGAGTTGATCCAGAGAGGGAAATTCCCAATTTTCTCTGGTGTAAGTGATGGTGGATTCTTGAGGACACTCCGTCAGAAGGAGCATTCCCTCCCTTCAATTTTTCCCAAATTCTCCAATATACACTCTATGATCATCTTTATGTCCCTTTTTCCCCTTCTATTTTTTTTTGTATAATCATTAATAACAATTAGTGCTGCCCACATGAAAATATATATATGGGGCCAACCACTGGAGAATGACAATTTGCAAGCAGCCACACCCCTGTAGAAGATTGACTTTCCTGACCCCAGCCTCCATAAATTGACAATAGCTCCTCAATTAGGAATGATGGCTCATGTCTTCTTCTACCATCCATAGTAGAATTCTAACTTGACCTTGTTAGGGGCATTTAAAGATGCTTGTGAGCTCAAGAGTCAAACAACCCAACTATGTCCAGAAGACTCTGTTTCACAAGAGTCCTCACTAACCTCTGGCTTTTACAATCTTTCTGCTGCTTCTTCTGAGATGTCACTTGAGCTTTGCGGGAAGGCACATGGCATGATGCAGACTGCTTCTGACTGAGAACTCACAGAGACTTATTCTCTGCATTTTGACTATTGTGTGTATCTGAATTAACTATCATCCACTATGCAAATAAGGACTGAAAGATGAACTAATATATGAGTATAGACATATGTATGTATAAAGCAATTAAATACTATGTCTACTTAGCAAAATAATAGTAATAGGTTCTCCTCCAGGTTTATTAGGCTCTCAGCTATGGGTTCTTAGCCAGAATTACAGTAACAGACATTCATTTCCTTCCATGGAGTTAACATCAAATGTAATAAGAAAGCAATTGGTTACCCAAAGAACATTCATGCCACTATTACATCTATGGGCAATAATTTAAGTTTTAAAAGAAAACTTTATACTTTATCTATTTTCTTATGTCTACAATGGCACATTTTTCCTTTAGTTTTATTGATTTACACAGAGCTATCTCTTCTTTTCCATTTGGTTTTATTTAGGATGGTTCCTTGCTATGGTTTTTTTTTTTACTTCTATCTGATGATTCATGTTTATTCATTCCCATGGTTTTAAATAAAAGGTTACATTAAATGACTTAGTTACATGGTGTAGATTTCTTCTTTTGTAATCATCTACCCTGACTGGGAACTTTCAATATAAGCATTAATACTGTTGATGAGAATAGAAGAATGGCATGGTTCACTTCAGAGAAGCATAAAAATGGATCAGACCCCTCTTCAAACATTCTAAATACCAAAATAAAACTTTTCATTCCACAGACACTGAACCACTCTTCTAAGAAGGTCCTTTCAACTCCCTGCTGGTTGTTTTCCTATTTTAGCAAAGTGACAAGTAAACATATCGAAAGCCATTGCACATGAATCTATTCATGTTCCTGTTGAAGTATATTGTTCTCTTTCAGTGTATAAGCATAAGACAAATTACATAAGTGCTAGAAACTGCATTTCTTTAGGGCTTAAAAAGAATATCATGGGGGCCAGCAATATGTGTCAGTGAGTAAAGGCTCTCGCAAACAATCACGATAACCTGAGTTTGGTCTCCAGAAATCCTCAATGTAGAAAGAAAGAATTGACTCTTACAAGTTTTCCCCTGATCTGCACATGTAGACCATGGGGATCTCGTGACATTAGCCCACTCTGTGAACATGTAAGATAAAATACATAGTAAAGAAGTAATCTTTAAGGAAGAAATTCATGGTAACATATTTGAACACTAGAATTTTATTTTAAAGATTGTACAATTCTCCTCAGAAGAAGTGAAAGGCAAAGGAAGGGCAGAAAGTAGTAACGGAGTCTGCTGCATCATTGTCCATCACTGGTTGAGAAAGAAGGGATCTGTGATTGCAGATGAGTCTCTCTGGGCACTGTCAATCTCAGGACATACTATACAATCCAGAATGGAAATACAGTATAATGCCTGCAATCTCAACATTCTGTTGCTAAAATCCCATGTCCCCAAGGAAACTTCTATATGAAACAACTTTCGTATACCCAAATGATCCACATCCATGCAACAAAGACATGTGCTCAACTATGTTCATAGCAGCATTATTTGTAATAGCAAGAACCTGGAAGCAACCTAAATGCCCCTCAACTGAAGAATGGATAAAGAAGATGTGGCACATCTCCACAATGGGATACTACTTTGCAGAAAAAGAATAATGGTATCTTGAAATTTGCAGGCAAGTGGATGGCACCAGAGGAAGCCATCCTGAATGAGGTAAACTAGTCACAAAAGTATGTACTCGCTCATATATGGATTTTATACCTAGATCAAAGGATCACCAGCCTATAATTCACACCACCAGAGGAACTAGGATACAAGGTGTATTCTAAGAGATTCATATAAAGTCCCTCACAGAAGGAGGAAGGGGCAAGTCCCCAGAGCACATGGGAAGTGTGGGGAGGGGGTCAGTGAATGGAGAGAAAAGTAGGAAAAGAGAAAGGGAAGAGAGGTAAGCACGGAGACTAGGAAGATTGAGTCAGGGTAGGAATAGAAGACAGAAGAGAGAGAGACAGAGAGAGAGAGAGAACAAACATAAAAGAGGGAGCCATTATTGGTTTGAAGAGAAAACTGAACCTAAAGAAAGGTCTAGAGACCTACAAGACTGCAGCCAACTAACAATTTGAGTATCCGTGGAAAGGCTACCATAAATGTCCTTCCTGGATAGTGAGATCAACAACTAACTTATTCACCATCATGGAGCTCTCATCTCGTACCTGTTGGAAACAGAAGCAAACTCCCATAACTAAATACTGAGTTGAACTAGAATCCAGATGCAGAGGGAGAGGACAAGACCAGGTTGCAGAAACACATAGAAACAGCTGACCTGAACAAGGAGGAGCTAACAGGCCCCTAGACTGATAGCTGGGAATCCAGCATGGGACTGACTCAGACCCCCTGATATGTGTTTCAGCTAGAAGGACTGGAGCAGTCTAAAGGGACCTCGGACAGTGGAACCAGGATGTATTCTTGGTGCACAAAAGGTCCTTGCAAACACATCTGCCAGCCATGGAGGGATACTGCCTTAACCTACAGACAGGAGAGAAGTCCTAGTTTTACTTCAAATGACTTGACAGATCTACATGACCTCACCTGGATGGCATTGCCCCAATGTGGAATTGGGGTTGGGGATAGGAGGGGAGGGTGGTCAGGATTCATGGGAGGGGAAAGAGAGAGGGAGGGAGAAGGAACTGGGATCCACATGTAAAATTTAAAAAATAAAATAAAAACTCAGTTTTACAAACATGACTATTAAAAACTGGGATTTTACTAAACAAAGGCATAGGGAAACAAAATTTTTATGTAAATGTTGTGTATAAAGCTACAAATTTACTCAGCTTCTCAGGAGCTGCACAATTTCTTACATCTCCTCATGCTTTCGGTGTATTAAAGTTTCCATCATCCATTATGCTTTCTGAATTTCACAACACTCCTGTGTGGTGTGAAATGCTAAGCCTGTCAAATGTTTCCTGCTGAATTGAAAATAAGTCAGGACAGAAAATAAGTAATTTGACCAAAGTTGCACCTGAATGTATGTTCAAATTTTTGTCTGTGAATTTCTGGTTCCTCTCAAGAACACAGCAAAGAATGGGTCAACAAATCCCATACACAAGGTATCACTCAACAAAAGGCATCAGACTTTCCATTGACCTCTCAAATTTCTCTGTGGCCACAGTAAGCCTAGAATCCATCCCCCCTCCATTTCTAGCATAAAAATGCACAAGTGGATGTCACCCTGCCAAGGGAGAACTAAAACGTGGCCAGGTCAGGTGTTCAGTCTGGGGCTTGTACTGAAGCACCAGAAACCACAGCTCTGCTTTGCAACAGGAAAGCAGGCACCGTCTTTCATCTCCCCAAGTCATCCAGAAGGAGAGGAACTGGGGCTTGACTATAAAGGACTAGTGCAATGTAATCTGTCCTCCGGTTTTCCCTCACCCATGGAGGTGGTTTTATGATTCATCTCAACCTCTTTGAGGTCCACAAAGGAAACGTCAACCAGACATGCAATAGTGGTAGGGTAAGCAGCCAGCACTTGTAAGCTGCTTTAGCATTTTCCATAGGTACACCTCGGGGAACAAAATACTAACCACAAGGTCGGCAAACTCCACAGGGAAATCTGATGACTGGGCAAAGTCATTTCAAAGCCTCCCAGTATAATTTTTTTTTTTTTTTTGTTTCTCGTTTTCAAAACTCAAACTCGGAAGCTTCGTACCTTTGACAAGTCATCTAAGGTCCCCAAAGAAACTGCAGGACCCTCTGGATTTCAGTGTTTACCATCCTTGGGTAAATAACACATATTCAATGGCAGGAGGGCAGCCAACTGTCATTTGAGAAATGTCTTCAGCAGTTAGACAGGAACTTCAAAAGACTGACATATTTTCAATCATGAAGCCATAACTCAATGCAGGAAATTTCTATGTGGAATGTATTCAAATGGGAATACCTGCACAATTTCTAATTGACTGAATATAGTAGGAGGTTGGGAACACCTTTAAGGCTGCTCACAAGAAACAAAAGAACCCCAGTGACAGCAATAAGAGATGCCTAAAAATGCACCCATTTTATGAAATGAATATGATACACATTGATAAGTAGACTAATTTTATTCTAAGGTGTTTTGCATGAGTTAGCATTCTTTGTCATTATAGATCTTTATTAGATAAAAACTCCAATCTCCTCCATTTCTTATGAACTGTACATAAAACCAACTTGCTTTTAGTCTAAAATTTTGAAATAGCACTTTCCAGGTCTAAAGTGGTCATAGATACTAAAGTCTTCAATATAGAGAAATGCTGTGCCAGTGTATGGAATATCTACTTACTGTTTTAATGCCCCAGAACATGAACAATTTAACTTGAATAGCTAAAGTGGGAAGGATGAGGAGCAATGGGATTTCCAAATAATAATAGCACCAGGATGCCTATGGTCAGGAAACAGACAGTCCTGCATGGAATGTGGAAAGGTCTCGTGCAGGTGGATGCAATGCTGAAGAAAATGGAACAGTAAACAGATGTTGACTCTGACTTTCCACAGTCTCCCAAATTGTGTTAATCTTCCATTGGCAGTTAAGCCCTGAGGACACTCCCCAAAACTCAAGGTATTTGCTCTTTTGCAACAGGTTCATAGGATCACATTGTTCTCAAGACAGCAATTAGCATCTGCTTCATTCAAGTACATTCTAGATTGTTTGAAGTCCCCTATACCTGTGAATAAAAGAAACCTACAGATAAATTTTCTAATGTAATAAAATACAAAAACATTATTTACTGACTGACTTAAGTCTTTATGTGGCCATAGCACAAAAAAAGTGTAGATTACAAACAATAACTAAAATTTACCTATGTTTTCACTAATTGCAAAAGAAGCGACACATTTGAAAAAGAGCAAGGAGGGGAATCTGGAAGGGGTTGGAAGGGAGGAAAGAGAAAATGTAATTATAGTCTCAAAAATTTAAAATATTTATATATCTATGGTTGGAGATGTAGCTCAGTGGTAGGTAACCTGCTTATCAAATATGAAGCACTGAAATTTTAACTTTAGTGTTGCTGGCATTTTCTTTGTGTAGCCAGGTTCTACTGCTTCTGCCCCAAATTAAACACACGGAGATGTTATATTAATTATTAAACTGTTTGCTGATGACTAGGGCTTCTTATTGTCTAGCTCTATCTTAATTATTAACACATAACTACTAATTGATATATTTCTACATAGCCTTATCTTCCAAGAGAATGCCTGGCACATCCTATCCTCCTGGTCCCTCCATGGCATTCCTCTCTGGTCTCCCTCTGCCTACCTTTCCCAAAATTCTTCTCGTCTCCTAGTCCCAATTTATCTTCCTGCCTCTACTGGCTATTGGCCAAACAGTGTTTTAGTTATCAATCACTAAAGAACCATATATACATAAGGACATCCCCCACACTTAGCATCACAAATAAGACAAAGGAAACAAAATTCGAGGGCAGAAAGCAGGGATAGGAAAAAAGAAAAGGAATGAGGGAAGAAGGGGGGATGGAGGGATGGACGGAGGAGTAGAGGAAGGAATGAGGGATGAAACAAATTTTCTTATCTACACTCTGCAAAATTTCAAAAATGTGTCATGAGGTTTTACTTGGGCAAATAAAACCAGGAGAGCATCACAGAAGGATAAAGTATAGTGTCTAGAGTTTAAATTGATATTAATATTTAAGATGAATAATTAAATATTAATGTACTTTAAAGTAGTAGAGATTATTTCATAAATACCTTGACTGTTATGTAATTTACTATCATATTTGAATTCATGTGGCAGGGTAAATAGAGTGAAAGCTCCATTAAATGTTTTTAAATATGAAAAACCAAAATGTCCTTCAAAGGAAACAACTATTTGTTAGATAAGCTATTATAAAGAAATCTTAACATGTTTCATTAAATTAAAGGGTCCCTTCACTACAGACTGAATTTGTATCAGTTTAAGAAAATTTTGCTTATTATTAGACAGAGGAAATTAAGTTGGGAAGAGATAATAGCTTTAAATAAAATGAAAGAATAGGATTTTTATATAATGTAGATGTGCCTATAGATAATCTAAAATGTTCTA